>NC_036867.1:8555857-8624346 GCF_002910315.2 Salvelinus sp. IW2-2015 | reverse complement strand
TGCACCCCTTCATTTCCTTTTTCTCTTTTCTCCCTTCGCTCTCTTTCTTACTTTTACAGAAAGAACACTGATGAGCTCAATAGGAGGTAGACCTCTTTCACGCTCCCTCCAGTTTCTCATGGTCTCTTCCCTTGCTCTCTTCTCTCCTCGACCTCTCCTTTTCCATCCCCTGGCCTATCTGCTAATGTAAACCGTTGAATGTTTTCAATTACCACTCAAATTTCCTGCATTGATTCATTATTGACTGGACAGATGGGGCCAGTGTCTCTGGGACCGAGCCAGCAGCCGGTAGTTCAATTGACGATAATGGACATAATGGTCAGCGATGATGTCACGGAACGACCAACGAAGTCAACTCCAGAACAGCTAATTTCTATACAGTTTTGTTTTCCTGCCAGCATGTTGGGAGCAGGGCCAGAAAAAGCCTTGCTGCCAACTGTCGATTGAAATTAAACATAGGGTATGATTAAAGGTAGCCTTGGTGAGCTTTCCCAATAAAAAAAAAATGAAAGTACTCAATACACGTGTGTGTTTATGGACAGAACAAAACCTTAAATCAAGTAGGGTTGACCTCATTTAGTCGACTGGTCGATTGTTTGGTCAATAGGCTGTTGGTAAACCAAGATTTTCTTAGTCAAGCAGTCTAAAATATATGTATTTCTATGGTACATGTGGCACCTGTCTGATTCACACCTTACTGAGTGGGCTATTCCATTTTGGAGGCTGCGGGGATGGCATACCAGTATCCCCAGCAGTACATTTCCCGTAAATTCCCATAATTTCTCTTCTACAATGTTTGTTTGGTTACTGTAATTTATGTCAATGCATCAATATATTATTATTACAGTCTTTTACCATTGTCATTGTCGGAGCGGATACGTTGTTTGTGGACCGCACAATCAAATCAAATCAAACTTTATTTGTCACATGCGCCAAATACAACAAGTGTAGACCTTACCATGAAATGCTTACTTACAAGCCCTTAAGCAACAGTGCAGTTCAATAAGAGTTAAGAAAATATTTACCAAGTAGACTAAAGTAAAAAATAATAATAAAAAGTAACACAATAAGAATAACAATAACGAGGCTATATACAGCGGGCACCGGTACCGAGTCAGTCTGCGGGGGTACAGGTTAGTTGAGGTAATTTGTACTTGTAGGTAGAGGTCAAGTGACTATACATAGATACTAAACAATAAGTAGCAGCAGTGTCCAAAGGGGGGGGGGGGGTCAATGTAAATAGTCCGGTGGCGATTTTATTAATTGTTCAGTAGTCTTATGGCTTGGGGGTAGAACATGTTGAGGAGCCTTTTGGTACGAGACTGGGTAATCCGGTACCGCTTGCCGTGCGGGAGCAGAGAGAACAGTCTATAACTTGGGTGACTGCAGTCTCTGACAATTTTATGGGCTTTCCTTGGACACCGCCTATTATATAGGTCCTGGATGGAAGGAAGCTTGGCCCCAGTGATGAACTGGGCCATTCGCACTACCCTCTGTAGTGCCTTACGGTCAGATGCCGAGCAGTTGCCATACCAGGCAGTGATGCAACGAGTCAGGATGTTCTCGACGGTGCAGTTGTAGAACCTTTTGAGGATCTGGGGACCCATGACAAATCTTTTCAGTCTCCTGAGGGGGAAAAGGTTTTGTCGGGCCCTCTTCACGGCTGTCTTGGTATGTTTGGACCATGATAGTTCTTTGGTGATGTGGACACCAAGGAACTTGAAACTCTCGACCCGCTCCACTACAGCCCTGTCGATGTTAATGGGGGCATATTCAGCCCGCTTTTCCTGTAGTCCACGATCAGCTCCTTTGTCTTGCTCACATTGAGGGAGAGGTTGTTGTCCTGGCACCACACATGGCCAGTTCTCTGACCTCCTCCCTATAGGCCGTCTCATCGTTGTCGGTGATCAGGCCTACCACTGTTGAGTCGTAAGCAAACTTAATGATGGTGTTGGCGTCGTGTTTGGCCACGCAGTCATAGTACAGGGGGGGATTAATTACACACCCCTGAGGGGCTCCAGTGTTAAAGATCAGCGTGGCAGACATGTTGTTGCCTACTCTTACCACCTGGGGGCGGCCCGTCAGGAAGTCCAGGATCCAGTTGCATAGGGAGGTGTTTAGTCCCAGAGTCCTTAGCTTAGTGATGAGCTTCGTGGGCACGATGGTGTTGAACGCTGAGCTGTAGCCAATGAACAGCATTCTCACATAGGTGTCCCTTTTGTCCAGGTGAGAAAGGGCAGTGTGGAGTGCGATTGAGATTGTGTCATCTGTGGATCTGTTGGGGCGGTATGAGAATTGGAATGGGTCTAGGGTGTCCTGGAGGATGCTGTTGATGTGAGCCATGACCAGCCTTTCAAAGCACTTCATGGCTACCGACGTGAGTGCCACGGTGCGGTAATCATTTAGGCAGGATACCTTTGCTTCCTTGGGCACAGGGACTATGGTGGCCTGCTTGAGGTTGAAAATGTCAGTGAAGACACTTGACAGTTGGTCCGCGCGTGCTTTTAGTACATGTCCTGGTAATCCGTCTGGCCCAGGGGCTTTGTGAACGTTGACCTGTTTAAACTCTGGACCACATTTACTCCACACACAGTGTCACGCCATAGAGAGGGTTTTATTCTCTATTTTGGTTAGGCCAGGGTGTGACTAGGGTGGGCATTCTAGTTTCTTTATTTCTATGTTTTCTATTTATTTGTTTTTGGCCGAGTGTGGTTCCCAATCAGAGGCAGCTGTCTATCGTTGTCTCTGATTGGGAATCATACTTAGGCAGCCTTTTTCCCACCTGTATTTTGTGGGTAGTTATTTTCTGTTTAGTCTCTGTTACCTAACAGAACTGTTCGTTTTCGTTTTGTTACTTTGTTCAAGTGTTTTTTGATAATAAATAAAATCATGAACACTTTTCACGCTGCGCTTTGGTCCACTCCTTCCGACGACAGGCGTTACACACAGAGACACATACAAAGCTCTCCCTCGCCCGCCATTTGGCAAATCTGACCATAATTCTGTCCTCCTGATTCCTGCTTATAAGTAACATTTTTATCAGGCATTGAGGAGTACACCACGTCAGTCATTGGCTTCATCAAAAAGTGCATCGATGACGTCGTCCCCACAGTGACCGTACGTACATACCCCAACCAGAAGCCATGGATTACAGGCAAGATCTGCACTGAATTAGAGGGTAGAGCTGTCACTTTCAAGGAGCGGGACTCTAACCCGGAAGCTTATAAGAAATCCCGCTATGCCCCCGACGAACCATCAAACAGGCAAAGCATCAATACAGGACTAAGATCGAATCGTACTACACCGGCTCTGACACTTGTCGGATGTGGCAGGGCTTGCAAACCATTACAGACCACAAAGGGAAGCACAGCCGAGAGCTGCCCAGTGACACGAGCCTACCAGACGAGCTAAACTACTTCTATGCTCGCTTTGAGGCAAATAACACTGAAACCTGCATGAGAGCACCAGCTGTTCCAGAAGACTGTGTGATCACGCTCTCCGCAGCCGATGTGTGTAAGACCTTTAAACAGGTCAACATTCACAAGGCCGCAGGGCCAGACGGATGACCAGGACGTCTACTGCGAGCATGCGCTGACCAACTGGCAAGTGTCTTCACTGACATTTTCAACCTCTCCCTGTCTGAGTCTGTAATACCAACATGTTTCAAGCAACCACCATAGTCCCTGTGCCCAAGAACACTAAGGTAACCTGCCTACATGACTACAGACCCGTAGCACTCATGTCTGTAGCCATGAGGTGCTTTGAAAGGCTGGTCATGGCTCACATCAACACCAGTATACCAGAAACACTAAACCCACTCCAATTTGCATACCATCCCAACAGATCCACAGATTATGCTATCTTGATTGCACTCCACACTGCCCTTTCCCACCTGGACAAAAGGAACACCTATGTGAGAATGCTATTCATTGACTACAGCTCAGCGTTCAACACAATAGTGCCCTCAAAGCTCATCAATAAGCTAGGGACCCTGGGACTAAACACCTCCCTCTGTAACTGAATCTTGGACTTCCTGACGGGCCGCACCCAGGTGGTAAGGGTAGGTGGTAAGGGTAGGTAACAACACATCCGCCACGCTGATCCTCAACACGGGGGCCCCTCAGGGGTGCGTGCTCAGTCCCATCCTGTACTCCCTGTTCACTCATGACTGCATGGCCAGGCATGACTCCAACACCATCATTAACAGTGGTAGGAGGTCAGAGACCTGGCCATGTGGTGCCAGGACAACAACCTCTCCCTCAACGTTTTCAAGGCAAAGGAGATGATTGGACTACATGAAAAAGAGGACAGAGCACGTCCCCATTCACATCGACGGCTCCACAGTGGAGCAGATTGAGAGCTTCAAGTTCCTCGGTGTCCACATCACCAACAAACTAACATAGTCCAAGCACACCAAGACAGTCATGAAGAGGGCACGACAAAACCTATTCCCCCTCAGGAGACCGAAAAGATTTGGCATGGGTCCTCAGATCCTCAAAAGGTTCTACAGCTGCACTATCGAGAGCATCCTGACTGGTGGCATCACTGCCTGGTATGGCAACTGCTCGGCCTCCGACTGCAAGGCACTAAAGAGGGTAGTGTGAATGGCCCAGTTCATCACTAGGCCCAAGCTTCCTGCCATCCAGGACCTCTATACCAGGCGGTGTCAGAGGAAGGCCCTACAAATTGTCAAAGACTCCAGTCACCCTAGTCATAGACTGTTCTCTCTGCTACCGCACGGCAAGCGGTACCGGAGCGCCAAGTCTAGGTCCAAGAGGCTTCTTAACAGCTTCTACCCCCAAGCCATAAGACTCCTGAACATCTAATCAAATGGCTACCCAGACTATTTTCATTGCCCCCCCTCTCCCCGTCTTTTACACTGCTGCTACTCTCTGTTGTTATCATCTATGCATAGTCACTTTAATAACTCTACATACATGTACATATTACCTCAACTAACCGGTGCCCCCGCACATTGACTCTCGCTATTGTTATTTTACTGCTGCTCTTTAGTTACTTGTTACTTTTATTTATTATTCTTATCCGTATTTTTTAAAACTGCATTGTTGGTTAGGAGCTCGTAAGTAAGCATTTCACTGTAAGGTCTACACCTGTTGTATTCGGCTCATTCGGTGACTAATACAATTTGATTTGAATTGATTTGTACGCCTATGTAGATATTCCATTAAAAATCAGCCGTTTTCAGCTATAATAGTCATTTACAACATTAATAATGTATACACTGTTTTTTGGATCAAGGACATTTCAAAGTGACCACAAACTTTTGAACGGTAGTGTAAGTATTCAGACCCTTTGCTATGAGATTCGAAATTGACCTCAGGTGCATCCTGGTTTCATTGATCATCCTTGTGATGTTTCTACAACTTGATTGGAGTCCACCTGTTGTAAATTCAATTTACTGGACATGATTTGGAAAGGCAAACACCTGTCTATATAAGGTCCCACAGTTGACAGTGCATGTCAGAGCAAAAACCAAGCCATGAGGTCGAAGGAATTGTCCATAGAGCTCCGAGACATGATTGTGTCGAGGCACAGATCTGGGGAAGGATACCAAAACATTTCTGCAGCATTGAAGGTCCCCAAGAACACAGTGGCCTCAATCATTCTTAAATGCAAGAAGTTTGGAACCACCAAGACTCTTCCTAGAGCTGGCCGCCCGGCCAAACTGAGCAATCGGTGGAGGAGTGCCTTGGTCAGGGAGATGACTAAAAGCCTGATGGTCACCCTGACAGAGCTCCAGAGTTCCTCTGTGGAGATGGGAGAACCTTCCAGAAGGACAACCATCTCTGCAGCACTCCACCAATCAGGCCAGACGGAAGCCACTCCTCAGTAAAAGGCACATGACAACCCGCTTGGAGTTTGCCAAAAGGCACCTAAAGGACTTTCAGACCATGAGAAACAAGATTCTCTGGTCTCATGAAAATATGATTGAACTCTTTGGCTTGAATGCCAAGTGTAACGTCTGGAGGAAACCTGGCACCATCCCTACGGTGAGGCATGGTGGTGGCAGCATCATGCTATGTTTTTCAGCGGCAGGGACTAGGAGACTAGTCAGGATCAAGGGAAAGATGAAAAGTACAGAGAGATCCTTGTTGAAAACCTGCTCCAGAGCGCTGAGGACCTAAGATTGGGGCAAAGGTTCACCTTCCAACAGGACAACAACCCTAAGCACACAGCCAAAATAATGCAGGAGTGGCTTTGGGACAAGTCTCTGAATGTCCTTGTGTGGCCCAGCCAGAGCCTGGACTTTAACCTGATCAAACCTCTCTTGAGAGACCTGAAAATAGCTTTGCAGCGACGCTCCCAATCCAACCTGACAGAGCTTGAGAGGATCCGCAGAGAAGAATGTGAGAAACTCTCCATATACAGGTGTGCCAATGTTGTACTGTAGCATCAAACCGAAGAAGACTCAAGGCTGTAATCACTGCCAAAGGTGCTTCAACAAAGTACTGAGTAAAGTGTTTGAATACTTATGTAAATATGATTTTTCATTTCTTTTTTTTATATATATACATATGCAAATATTTCTAAAAAGCTGTTTTTGCTTTGTCATTTTGGGGTATTGTGTGTAGAGTGATGAGGAAAAATAACTATTTAATCAATTTTAGAATAAGGCTGTAACGTAACAAAATGTGGATAAAGTCAAGGGGTCTGAATACTTTCAGAATGTGCTGTAAATGTGCCCGTTTGGGGATCTAATAGTATTTATGATTGTGTTAACTCACCACTGTGGAACTTCTCAAAGTATTTTTTCTTCACCACAAGCAGCAAGTTAACAAAGTCTGTTTTACATCCATTGAGAATGACAATAGTTCCTCAACATAGCCTTTTTGAAAAATCTTTCCAGCTCTCTTTCGATAACCACTCAGCGTGAAAGGGGGAAAAAATTGAATGTTCTGATCCGGTGGAAACGTCATAAAATAGGCCTGTCTGATTACTTCTTATCCCTTGCGCAAATAGCCTACAGCTATGTCTGTCTGGAGCTCCTTTCAGCGGAAACTCTGAGGTTCCAGAATATTTTATACAATGTTGCAGGTTGGCTGATGCTAGCTTCAGGCAGGACCCAAGTTAATAGTTGATACAATATTTCAAGTTCCTTGCAGATAGGCCATGTTTATTTTTATCAGGATATTTTCTACCTGCAGGCTGCAATGTTTTTATTTGTTGGCTTTATGTAGGCTATTTTTACATAGTTGGCAATGGCAATAGAAGTTACTTTTAGAATTTTGATTAACCACATGATAATGATTTTGAGATACGAAGACTTTATTATAAATTAAATTAAACTATTCCACAAAAATGTGCATATAAAAATCAGAACTGGCATGCAGATCGGTAGAAAGGTAAGATAATTGGATCTCTAAATGGAAAAGGTTGCTGACCCCTGGTGTAGCCTGCCTAACAGCAGGAGTGTAACAGCAGAATCTGCGAAGGCCAGCAGCAGCGGGAGGAAGAGGATCGGGAACAGGTTTTTCCCCCTTCTGGTTAGGCTATCTTGATCTCTGGCTCCCTTGAGTCATTTGTGTGTCTTAATTATTTAATCACAGTGTGTTTAAGCATCAGCCAAGCTCAGTAGCCTACATATGGTTGATTTTATTAAAACACATAGGGTTGTCTATGTAGGAAAAAATACAAGTTTTAAAATTTGGACCAATCGATTGGTCGAAAGAACAGACGACTCTAGGTCGACCAATATTTTTTTTTGTCGGGGACAGCTCTAAAATCAAGACATAGCCAACACTAGTTGCATACAAAATCTGAGATCCCTGCAGCCTTGTCTACATGTAATGATGATGTAACTCTTCCAAAGCTCATTGTAACTATGTCTGTAGATCTGGTGTCTCCAGCTACAGTATTGACTCAGTCCACAGTCTACAACTGTAATTGGTTGTTCACAGGAGATATAAATCCCCATAGTCCTATTCAGTAGCCTTCTGTTGGTCTAGTTTTGGCTCGGCTTGGTTCTGCACGTCTGGATTTGGGTCAGTGAAAGGCAGACAGATAAGCTTGGCCTCCACCGGCCTCTCGCTGATTAATTACATAGGCCCTGGCTTTAATATGGCTGCTACCCGAGCTCAATAGCCATCCTGTTTAGTTAATAATACCTGGACACACTCCATTCATAATGCCAGGTTTCCGATACACCTCGGTGTAATGGCATCGGAGCAGAGCTGGGGGAATAGAGGATGTGACTGGGGTCATCGATTCAAGGCAAAGCCTCTGATGGGATGGTGTTTGGAATAGGGCTGTGGTGGTCATTACATTTTGTCAGCTGGTTAGGGCAAAAACCAAAACGTGCACCCCTTGGGTTCCTGAGGACTGAGTTTGGGAAACACTGCTATAGGCCCAAGACCCCTGGAACAGGGTTGGAGAGCCCATAGCCTACAGAGCCTAGTGAAACGTGTTCTTATAAACCCAGTCATTGTGCAAACAGGTGTGAAAACTGGCCACTATTTAAAAGAGAATCCCAGCTTTTTCGTGCTGCTATATTTATTACTAAATTGTTAAAATGAAGCACATTAATCCGCTTTACAAACAGTGTAGCCGACCCATTAAAAATGTAACCGCACATAACGAATGCCCATTCCTAGCTAATTTGAGGCATAGCAAGTTTTGTAGGCTACTAATGACCATCAGCGGCATCAGAGGGCAGTTTTGGAGAAGCCTAGTTACCGCGACTCAACAGTCACATGGAATTTGACTGTGGTCATGACTCGTGACTGCCAGTGTGGCAGTAATATGGTCACCGTAACAGCCCTAGTTGGGAAAGGGAATAACGTTCTGTGACTTTTCTCCCCTGGCCTATTTTTGACATTTCCATTTGCCCGCAACCCCTCCAGAGTAATTACCCTGTGGAAAGAATGGCAAAAATCAAAGTCCTGCTGTCCACCTGTTTGTCAGTCTGTCCTTCGCTGGAATGAGGTACTGCGTTCCACTGTAATAGCCGCAACCTGACACCGAGGTTGTGTCTAAATCTGTGCCTTGTAGAGTCTTGGCGACCCCAGCATTGAACTGACTATAGAACGAGTTAACATAGAGCAATCCCACAAGCCTCTCTTCTAGCAGCCTATATATAAATTAACTCTCAAATCTTCCCAAGATAATTGGATGTTGGTGAATTTCAAAGGGAATGGACGGAATAACATAAGTTGACAGATTTGGTGTGGAAAACAATAGCTTTTATTCCTCTAAAGTACCATCTACTTGTAAGTTTTTTGGGATGTTTGCTTATATCCTCTTAAGACATAATAGGATCCTGGTGGAACACCAGCGATACTCCTCGGCTGATATAGCCTCTTTCATCTCAAAATGATGTGGTATTTAGTGGCAAGGGTGAACAGAGGAAGGGGGAGAGGGAGGGAGGGAGGTCTTTTGATCTTCACAGACTGACTGATGGAATAGCATCCTATAAGATTAATGCAGCACTTAAAGCACACAGCTGTAAACCAAGCATGTCTCCTAGGGTTTCTGGGGATGGGTCATCGATTTCTACCCCCCTCCATGGCAGCACATTATATAGTGTACTACTGTACAACTAGGGCCCAGAGTATTTCCTGAACTGGTCACATGGTCAGAAAATACTCAGGGCCCTAACTGCATTTTCCCCACGTAACCCATGTCATTTCACCATGTTTTTATGAATTGTCTCCATTGCTCCAAATGAAATGCATTGTGACAAGTGGTTCTTAGATAGAGGTGCATTCTGTGCAGTTTGTTCTTTATGAGCATTCAGACGCGCTTCAGTTCAGACGCCCATGGTGCTCAATGAATAGCCACTCAAACCAGGTTTCATATAGAGTGTTGGTTTAGAGGTGTTCCTGAAGAGAGCTATATAACATGAACAGGTGTTCAACACATCCAGGCTGCCCATTGCCTCGTGTTCTTCAAAGTACTACAGGAAAGAGATATAACGAGGACTTTTTTCCTGGAGTTTTCTTTGAAGAATGTCATTTTTTTTTGCGGCTAGCTAGTGAATGTTGGACAGACAATGGCTTCTTTGAAAGTGGAAGCGTTGGATGATTCATCCGTTAACGCGCCCTTCGTACATGTTTTTAAGCGAAGATGCGCAGGCAAGCAGTTACAGAAGCCTAATGTGATGTATTCTCATCAACAATGTTAATGATGAAAGAGACAGACACTCACATGCATGCACATAGTCGCACACACACACACACACACACACACACACACACACACACACACACACACACCCAGCACTCTACACTCACACTCACACTCACACTCACACTCCATCACACTCACACACACACACCACCACACACACACACACACACACAGGCACCAAGTTGCAACATTGACGAGGACACAGCGAACATCACATCAATTATTTATAGTTATTTTCCCCCAACGCAGCTACAAAGCTGGTGAAAAACACTGGAATCCATGTTTTGTAGCTAATTGATCTACCTAGAAAAAACGCTGTTGCACTTGACACTATTACTGGAAAATGCAGTCCATTCCAGGCCACTAATGTACTGAAGTCTACTGATGAAAATAAGGTCTAATTTAATGGGTTTCTACTAATCAAAGTGTTTATGTAAGGATTTGCATAACCAGAGACACACACCATTACATTTCACAAACTGAACGTTTGATATTGTATATTGGGTATTGGACGTTGGGGTAGCATGGCAGTCAATAGCAAAACAAACCAGAAAGACAGATACTTTACTTAACAAAACACATTCAACCAAGAGCTAGAGAAACACTATCTAAACATGACAGTAGGCCAAGCCCTCAGTACAACAAGCCAAAAAGGGATTTGTAACGCCAGTTCCAAAATGGCATCTTAAACTGAGAAGAGTGCCTTGGCTTGTCACTGTGAGAGTAATTTTAATGAATTGGATTTATATAGTGCTTTTCTACCAACTGAGGTACTCAAAGTGCTTTACTTACATGGTAGGGGGAAACTCACCTCATCCACCACCAATGTGTAGCACCCACCACCAATGTCCCAAAACACTCACCACACATAAACTGGAGAGGTGAGGAGTGATATATGACAATTAGGAATAAGGGGGATTATTAGGTGGCCATGATGGAATCGGGCCAGGTTGGGAATTTAGCCATGGCACCAGGGTTAACACCCCTACAATAAGTGCCATGAGATTTTCTATGACCACAGAGAGTCAGGACACCTGTTTAACATCCCATCCGAAAGACAGAAAACCCTACGCAGGGCAATATCCCTTTCACTACCCTGGGATCTCCAAAGACCAGAGGAAAGATTGCTCCCTACTGGCCCTCTGACACCACTTCCAGCAGCATCTGGTCTTCCATCCAGGGACCAACTATGATTGACCTTGCTTAGCTTCAGATGCAAGCCAGCAGTGGGATGCAGGCTGGTATGCTGCTGGATAGAGCAGTACAGTTATTGGTCATGATGGAGGAGCCATTGTCCCTGCCTCCCTGCGTGGCGCTAAAACGTTTATTTGACGTGGCCAGGCAGACCTGATGAGCTCTCCACATCAATGCTGGACCCGTTAGATGTAACGCCGCACCTCACCTCTTTTCTGCTATTTCAAATTCCCTTGTTAAAAGGCAAATGGTGTTATATATTTTGCTATATTGTTATATTGCTTTCGTGTAGTACCTGGCTGGTGTGGAACCAGCCTGTATTTGCCCATACCCTCCCCTCACCCCACTGCAGTTCTTGGTCTTTCTTTGGATTTCCACTGCGATTGGAACAGTCAAGCTAAGCTAGCCTGGTTCCCCCAGGGGTTCTCCCAGATCCGATTGGCCCATAGCCCCCATTAGTATGGTAGCTCCAGGATATTTTAGCCCAAGCTCAAACCGATGGTCGATAAATGGGATCTGTAAATGTATTGATCCAGACTTCTCCCTCTCCTAGGACCCCTGGCTATTGGCAGACTATTAGCGTGCCTTTAGCCCTCAGGTCACGTTGAACTTGTTAAATCGGGGAAGTGGTGGCTGTTAAAATGCAGTGGCGTTGTGAAACTTTCTGCGTGGTACGGAAAGGAAGGTAATCCTCTCTCAAGGTGCTGTGGAAACAGCCTTACAGGTTTTATTCTCTCATCTGCTAATTGGGTTGAAAAGTGCTGATCAAAATAATGTGGAATAAGTTTGGGAGAAAATAACAATGCACACTTCCATTCTTACTAGGCCCTATTGCTCTCCCTTCCCCACTGCCCTTTACTAACCATACTACCTGTCATCTCTCTCTTTCTCCATCACTCTCTCTCTCTCTTCCCATCTCTCTCCATATCTCTCTCTTTCATCTCTCTCCATCTCTCTTTCTCTCTCTCTCCCTCTCTCTCTCTCCCTCTTTCTCTCTCTTTCTCTGCCCATTGCACTCACTCTCTCCATCTCTTTCTCACTCTCCATCTCTCTCTCTCTTGTCTCCACATCTCTCTTCTATCCATCTTCTCTCTCTCTCTCCTCTAACTCTCTCTCTTCTTCTCTCTCTCTCTCTCTCTCTCTCTCTCTCTCTCTCTCCTCTCTCTCTCTCTCTCTCTCTCTCTCTCTCCTCTCTCTCTCTCTCTCTTCTCTCTGTCTCTTTCTTTGGTTTTTCCAATTGTTTTTTCCATGGCGGTTCTTTTCCAGATCCACAAGGATTTGGTTCATTTTGGTAAGTCTGCAAGTGGTTTTTGTGTGCCCTCGGCTGTGTGCCAAGGTGGATCTGGTAAACAAGTTGTCTCCTTTCATAGGCAAGTGTTTATATTTCTTAACTATGCAGAACAGCAGCTAAATGGACACTTCAAGGTTAAGTATGTGGAGGGGTGGTATGCATGGTTTTCTTGCACAGATAGTTTTGAGTCTGGGGACTTACGTCACAAGAAGTTTGCATGCCCACACAAGGCCCCGAGAGAGGAAAATAGTGCTAGTGCAGACAAGCGCAACCAGCCGGCAGTGGGGGCTGGGATGTAGGGGACAGAGGCTGGGGTTAGCTCTGCTGCGGGGCAGGCTACTGGAGGGGGTACCGAGGGAAAGGAGAGTAGAGCTGGGCCAAGTGGTGGTGTGCAGCCTGCGGGTTTCTGTAAATGTGTACATGTAGGTTTGGTTAGGTGATTGATTGAAGTACTACAGTATGTACATGTAGGTAGGGGGTGAAAAGCAGAATGTCCGGGTAGCCATTTGATTAACTGTTCAGCAGTCGTATGGCTTTGTGGTAGAAGCTGTTCAGAAGCCTTTTGGTCTCAGACTTGGCGCTCCGGTACCGCTTGCCGTGCGGTAGCAGAGAGAACAGACTATGACTTGGGTGGCTGGAGTAAATTTTTAAGGCCTGGATGTCAGGGATCTTGGCCCCAGTGATGTACTGGGCCGTGCGCATTACCCTCTGTAGCGCCTTGCGGTTGTATGCCGAGAAGTTGCCATACCAAGCGGTAATGCAGCCAGTCAGGATGCTTTCAATCGTGCAGCTGTATAACCTTTTGAGGATCTGAGCGCCCATGCCAAATCTTTTCAGCCTCCTAAAGGGGAAGAGGCTTTGTTGTGACCTCTTCCCGATTGTGTTGGGGTGTTTGGACCATGATAGGTCCATAGCGATGTGGACACCAAGGAACTTGAAGCTCAACGTCAGCTCCTTTGTCTTGCTGACAATGAGGGAGAGGGTGTTGTCCTGGCACCACCACACTGTCAGGTCTCTGACCTCCCTGTAGGCTTTCTCATCATCTTCGGTGATCAGACCTACCACCGTTGTGTCGTCAGAAAACGTGTATTTTTTATACTTTGCATTTTTATAGATTTTTCCAGCAAAGTACAGAAATTCACCATGGAACAATGTATGCACCTAGTACAGGGGGGGAGAGGGGGCTCCTGTTTGGGTGTCTGAGGCAGGAGCTCACACACTTAGCACTGGATGAGGTGCTTATGTTGGGGGGGATTGGAACTGCACCATTGACTTTACTAAAGATAGGAATAGTGAGGAGCTTCATTTGGGCTCAGTAGGAGTGTTGAGTGATGTTCTGAATCAGTTCCATCTAGTGGAAGAATTGAGAAGTAAGTATCCCACCTCAAAGCAGTATACATGGCTGAAGGTGGTTGGGGGTAGGGTGAGCGCAGCTAGTTTGGATTGTATCTATACATTCAAGAATCAGAACAATAGGATATTGAGTGCCTCCATTCTCCCAGTTGGGTTTCAGAACATCATATTGCCATGGCTCAGTTCTCTGTTTCACCAGGGCCCCGGCAGGCGTCCTATTGGAAATTCTATATAAAGCTCTTACAAGATGCCACTTTGGGGTAGGGGGCAGTATTTTCACGTCCGGATGAAAAGCGTGCCCAGAGTAAACTACCTGCTACTCAGGCCCAGATCCTAGGATATGCATATTATTAGTAGATTTGGATAGAAAACACTCTGAAGTTTCTAAAACTGTTTGAATGATGTCTGTGAGTATAACAGAACTCATATGGCAGGCAAAAGCCTGAGAAAAAATCCAACCAGGAAGTGGGAAATCTGAGGTTTGTAGGTTTTCAACTCTTTACTTATCCAAGATACAGTGGAAATGGGGTCATGTTCCACTTCCTAAGGCTTCCACTAGATGTCAACAGTCTTTAGAACCTTGTTTGATGCTTCTACTGTGAAGTGGGGGCGAATGAGAGGAGATTGAGTAAGGTCTCTCTCAGAGTGCCACGAGCTGACCATGCGCTGACCATGCGCCTTCATGTGAGAGTTAGCTGCATTCCATCGCATTTCTGAAGACAAAGGAATTCTCCGGTTGGAACATTATTGAAGATTTATGTTAAAAACATCCTAAAGATTGATTCTATACATCATTTGACATGTTTCTACGGACTGTAACGGAACTTTTTGGACTTTTCGTCCGTACTTTCCGCTGGACTTGCACGCGCGTCGTGAGTTTAGATTGTGTACTGAACGCGCAAACAACAAGGAGGAATTTGGACATAAATTATGGACATTATCGAACAAAACAAACATTTATTGTAGAACTGGGATTCCTGGGAGTGCATTCTGATGAAGATCATCAAAGTTAAGTGAATGTTTATAATGCTATTTCTGACTTATGTTGACTCCAACAAAGCAAAGGTCAAAGCAAAATTAGTACTTGTAAGAGCTATATTTTCCATTTTGAGAGAGATGGACTCTCCCACCTCTTTCTTCTTTTGGTTGGGAAAACCAAGAAAATCCATTGTTTATGTTTGTCTGATGAGCATGTATTTTCTATTGGGGGAGCAGGCTTTGGAGTTCTTCTCTGATTTGTATAGTGAAGAACTCTCTGATCCTGTGTTCTCAGGTTTTGCTCACAGACCTTCCCAAACTCTATCACAGAGAAATGAAATTGACATTTCCCTGGCCTTTCACAAACTCTCAGCTTCCGTCTCTGAGATGGCCCCTGCCGGTCTGCCTGTGGATTTTTCTAAAAAGTTCAGGGGAATCATTGGACAAGACTTGTTTTGCGTGTTGCGTGAGTTAGTTGGAGTGGGGGAGCTGCCGCTAAGCGGCTTTGACTCTCCTGTGCAAAAAAGTGGACTTGAGTGACATTAAAGAACTGGAGGCCTGTGGCATGGCTCTGTGTGGACAAGGTATTTTCCAAGGACCAAACGTACTATGTACCAGGATGCTCAATCACAGACAATCTGTTCATAATCAGGGACATGCTGGACCTTTCAAGGCTTTCAAATGTGGACTGGTTTCCTTGAACCAGGAGAAAGCATTTGAAAGGGTGGACCATGAATGTCTGTTCAATGTGTTGTCTTGTTGTGGTTGTGGGGCGAATTTTGTGGCCTGTGTTAAAATGTTGTATGCCGGGGCATAATGTATGGTCAAGATGGGTGGACGGCGCTGTAGGCCAGTCTGGGTAGGGCGGGGCATTCACCAGGGAGGCCCTCTCTTGGGGAAGCTATACATTCTTGTTATTGAGCCCCTTCTGGGCCTGCTATGCAGGAGGCTATAGGGAGTATGTGAACCAGGCCTAGGGTTTGGGACAGGCATAGCAGTGCCAGCATACACTGATGATGTCTCAGTGATGGTTAGGGATGAGCAGAACCTACGGGCCCTGGAGAATAGTTTGAGGGTGTACGAGGGGGAATTTTTGGCTGATGTAAACTGGGGCATGAGTGAGGCTCTGTTATGTGGGGGACAGGGCACCTCCGCAGCTTCCAGGGGGGTTGCAGTGGGGCTATGAGGAGCTAAAGATGCTTGGGCTGTATCTGGGCTCGGAGGTTAGGAAGAACTGGGAAGGAGTGTCACAAGCAGTGTTGTCGAAGCTGACAAAGTGGGGGTAGCTCCTCTCCCAAGTGTCATACAGAGGGAGGTTGCTGATCATCAACAACTTGGCGGCTTCCTCCCTATGGCATAAATTGGCCATTCTTAATCCCCCCGGGCATTCTGCTTGCGGACCTACAGCGCAAGTTAGCAGATTTTTTCTTGTCGGGAAAACCCACCAAGAGTTGGCACTCTTTTAGGTTGCTGGAAAGAGGCATGGAGGAGGTCCAGGAGGAGCTGTTGGAGCCATTGAGGGGGGTGCTCAAGCAGCCTCGGGAGAAGGGGCCACCACCGTTTCCATACATTACAAGTGACTGCAGGTATGAGAGTTTGGAGGACGTACTAACTTTTAACTCTCCGAGCCTGGGGTCAATGGACCCAGCATTATTGTTCAAAGGGTGGTCTCTGAGCATCTTAGTTGAATTTGTGTTTTATAAAATGATCAACAGTGTGGAGATGTTTCAGGAGGTATGGGGGTTCAGGAGGGCTGTCTGTATGGCTGGAGAGGAGGGGTTGTATGTACAGCTGTAATGTGGTGCTGGAGGGTGGATTGTATTGTACTGTGTTGTTGTGTACAGTGTAATGTGATTGTGTGGAGGTTGTGGTGGCATGCAATGCGATTTTAGGGGGGGGGCGTTTGTGGTGTTGTTAATGTAATGTCTCTCTCTCTCGCTCTCTCTGTCTCTCTCTCGCGCTCGTTAATATTTCATCCCTCCTGAAAGATTCACATCCAGAGGCTCCCAGTTGGTTTTGCTGTTGTAAAACTTTACTGTGCTTTTCATAGTAATTTAAAAGACAGCTGTCTAATTTGCTTGTCTGTTTGGTCGTGATCCCAGAAGTAGTGATGTTATGTACGATTGTGTAGCAGATGCTTAGATTGCACGGAAAGACGTGCCGGTCTCTTGTTTTTCATGGAGTCAAATGGGCACTTGAGCTGACTGTAATATTCCATATCGTCATAATGTTAAGGTTCTCATTACCAGTGTTTCCACAAACAGACAGGCAGAAAGAAAGACAGACAGGCAGACAGGCAGATAGACCGGCAGCCAGGCAGACAGACAGGCAGAAAGACAGGCAGGCAGACAGACAGTCAGAAAAACAGACAGATAGACTGGCAAACAGACAGACAGACAGACAGACAGACAGACAGACAGACAGACAGACAGACAGACAGACAGACAGACAGACAAGGACAGACAGACAGACAGACAGACAGACAGACAGCAGAGCAACCGAGCGAGGCAGGCAGGCAGAACAGACAGACAGGAGTGCACCTCTATCCCTCATCACTGACTGGGTGACCGTGAGGGTTTGGGAATAATAACAGATATGTAGACAGTTTGGGGAAAATACATGTGTGTACCTTTCTTACCTCAATGTTGGTGTGTGTGTGTGTGTGTGTGTGTGTGTGTGGTGTGTGTGTGCTTGTCTGTGTGTTGTGTGTGTTGTGCTGTGTGTGTGTGTGGTCTGTGTTGTGTGTGTGTGTGTGTGTTGGTGTGTGTGTGTGTGTGTGGTTGTGCTGTTTTGTGTGTGAATGCGCGTGTGCACTTTATGCACGGATGTAAACCAGATCCCAGATACACTAGCCTCTGCAGCCTCCATGTCCCTTTGTGGAGTTGTTTGAGACACGATTGAGCCTAGATAAATAATCTCTATGTGTACCCATAGACACAACGCCATGTGTCTAAAAGACTACAAGGCCAGTGAACATGTGCTGTCTGTTTGAATATCAGATATCACATTCAAGCGTTATTAGTTGCGAGGAGACTTAATCATATTCAGATCGCCAAACCAAATACCCTGGTGGCGTATAAATCATAAGTGAGTCATGCAGTGTTGTTGGGAAGGAGAGGTAATTGGAAGACCTGCTAGCTCTATCTATATTAATTATTCAATATGTTCAGGGGGCTCCCATCCACTTACCAGGACTAGCCGTCAATAAACAACGATAAGAAGAAGCCATGACAATTGGTGTTGGGTGGATTCTAGAACTCTGTAGTGTCCTCCCACCACCCTAGGACTAACAAGGGTGTGTGGGAGAAAGAGAGAGAAAGGAGGGAGAGATTCAGGGGAGGAGAGCACAGAAAAAAGAAAAAAAATTGGGAATCCATTGTGCTGCAAACCAGCATGTTTTCTTCCATATTCTTGTATTGGCCAAATAGATCCTTCCATGTTGTCAAGTCAGGTTTGGGAATAAGCTGAAAAGGACATCTGGTACTAAACATACAGGTCATGAGAAGTTAATAAATTGAACAAAATATAAACGCAAGATGTAAAGTTTTGGTTCCATGTTTCATGAGCCGAAATAAAAGACCCACAAAATGTTCTATACGCACAAAAAGCTTATTTCTGTCAAATGTTGTGCAGAAATTTGTTTACATCCCTGTTAGTGAGCATTTCTCTTTTGCCAAGATAAGCCATCCACCTGGCAGGTGTGGCATATCAACAATATGATTAAACAGCATGATCATTACACAGTTGCACCTTGTGCTGGAGACAATAAAAGGTCACTCTAAAATGTGCAGTTTTGTCACACAACACAATGCCATAGATGTCTCAAGTTTTGAGGGAGTGTGCAATTGGCATGCTGACTGCAAGAATGTCCACCAGAGCTGTTGCAAGAGAATGTCATGTTCATTTCTCTACCATAAGTCACCTCCAACATTGTTTTAGAGAATTTGGCAGTGCGTCCAACCAGCCTCGCAACCACAGACCACGTGTATGGGGTTGTGTGGGGGAGCGGTTTGCTGATGTCAACATTGTGAACAGAGTGCCCAATGGTGGCGGTGGGGCTATGGTATGGGCTGGCATAAGCTACGGACAACGAACGCGATTGCATTTTATCGATGGCAATTTGAATTCACAGAGATACCGTGATGAGTTCCTAAGGCCCGTTGTCATGCCATTCATCCCTCACCATCCCCTCATGTTTAAGCATGACAATGCACTTCCCATATCGCAAGGATCTCTACACAATTCCTGGAAGCTGAAAATATCCCAGTTCTTCCATGGCCTGCATACTCACCAGACATGTCACCCATTGAGCACGTTTGGGATGCTCTGGATCAACGTGTGCAACAGCGTGTTCCAGTTCCCGACAATATCCAGCAACTTCACACAGCCATTGAAGAGGAGTGGGACAACATTCCACAGCCCACAATCAACAGCCTGATCAACTCTATGAGAAGGAGATGTATCGCACTGCATGAGGCTGCATGAGGCTGCATGAGGCTTCCTTTTTGTTTAAGGTATCTGTGACCAACATATACATATCTGTATTCCCAGGCAGGTGAAATCCATGTATTCCAGTTGACTGAGGAGTATTTATGTTTGTAATGAAGCCCTTTTGTGGTGAAAACTAATTCTGATTGGCTGGGCCTGGCTCCCCAGTGGGCCCACCCATGGCTGCACCCCTGCCAAGTGATGTGTAATCCATAGATTAGGACATAATGAATTTATTTCAATTGACTGATTTCCTTATATGAACTGTAACTCAGTAAAATCTTTGAAATTGTTGCATGTTAGGTTTATATTTGTCACGTATACTCCCTCTCCGGCGCTCGAGGTCGTCAGGCTGCTCATTATTATGCACACCTGTCACCATCGTTACGCGCATCAGCGCCTCATCAGACGCACATGGACTCAATCACCTGCCTGATTACACTCCCCTTGATTCTTTCCCGAGGCGTTATTGTTTCTGTTCCTTTGTTTCGACTTCCAGCGTACATGTTACAGAATAACGCCTCACCAAAGGGGAGCATCAGGGAGTTTTTTTTGTGAGTGTAGGTGACGTTGGATCCGGGTGCCACTACCAGAGCAACCGGGGATGCCTCAGCTGGCTCGTCAGGCTTCCATGCCTCAGTCGGTTTGTCAGGTTTACAAGACCCGGTTGTCCCGTCAAGTGTCCGTTGCCGAGTCTACTGAGGATGCCTCAGCTAGCTCGTCAGGCTCCCATGCCTCACCTGGCTCGTCAGGTTCACAAGACTCGGTTGGCTCGGCAGGCTCCCGCGCCTCGGCCGACTCGTCAGGCTCCCGCGCCTCAGCAGAAGCAACTGGCCCATTCCTGGTCCTCGGGACCGTACCTTCCCAATATATGTCACTCTCTTTGGTTCTTTCCTGAGGCGTAATTGTTTCTGTTTCGTTGTTTCTATCAGGAATCAAGGTAAGACCCAGATGCAGACACGTCGAATTGACAATGGTTTAATATTCCAACAGGGGCAGGCAATAGACAGGACAGGCAGGGGTCAGTAAACCAGAGGTGGGGCAATGGTACCAGACAGCAGGCAGGCTCAGGGTCAGGGTAGGCAGAGGTCAACAATCCAGAGGTGGGGCAAAGGTACAGGGCTCAGAGTCAGGACAGGCAAGGGTCAAAACCAGGAGGGCGAGAAAAAGAGAGACTTGGAAAGCAGGAGCTGAGAACAAAAACGCTGGTTGACTTGACAAACAAGACGAACTGGCAAAGGACAAACAGAGAACACAGGTATAAATACACAAGGGATACTGGGGAAGATGGGCGACACCTGGAGGGGGGTGGAGATAAGCACAAAGACTGGTGAAACAGATCAGGGTGTGACAGTTTCATGTCTGTACGCTACTCATGTTTCTTGTTTTGTGCCTTGTGTTATTAAAAGTCACTCCCTGAACTTGCTTCCTGACTCCCAGCGTACCTGTTACAATATTTTTGTTCAGTATAAGTGAACGCATGTTGCATTCCCGGCAACTTTGCCTGAAAACATTTTATATCGGAGTTGTGCCTGTTGTTCACATGCGTATCTGCCCTCCCATTGGCTACAATGTTTCCGGCTGATCCCGTCTCCTCCTGCCTGCTTTCAGCCTTTGCAGACATTAATTCCCATTGTTAGACCGGTCAGTCCACTATCTTGTCAGTATATACATCATCTTTGACTGACATAACAGACAAGGAAAGAAGAAGACTTTAGACCGTTAAGATATACCCAAGATGGTTTCCTTTCCATTCTTTGCCCATATATGCGCTAGCCCCACTTCCTCCTGCAGCCAGGAACCATTCAAAACTATGCAGCAGTCCCTGTCCATGGTTCTGAATTACCTGTTGTGTGTAGTTAAATCCTGCCTCTGAACTTTAATGCATCTATCCACTTTCACTTCTGCTTTGACATTTAGCTGAATGATCGAATTGATTCTTTTCCTTCAACCTTTTCTCTTGCCCTCTCTCCCCCCTCATTACAGTTGTTCACTCCCCCGTCTCTCTCTCTATCTCTCTCTGTTTCTATATTCCAGCTGCTGAGACAGCTTCCTATCCTCTTTCAAACTGTCAAAATGTTTTCACACATCACCACTTCAATGGAAGAGTCAAGCATCAACCAAATACCTCCTCCAAAACATTCAGCTCTAAACACACAGTCACACATTATATAAATGATTGGTTGGGTAGACATGACTTCAAACCAAAGCAAGGTCAAACTGCAAGGAGCCAGATCTCCTTTTCCCCAAGGCAGAGTATATTATCATTCGTACAATAGAATCTGTGTCTACTGTTTGACTGACATGGTTTCAGTCGGTGTCATTGCGTGGTCGTGATCTGGCATTCAGAAAGAAAGAAGATCACTTCTGGAGTGTCTGTCTGCCTCACAGAGCATCTGCTTTATCTCCTCACAGTGTTGTGTGTCACAGGAGGTTGGTGGAACCTTCACTGGGGTGGACATGCTTGTAGTAATGGCTGGAGAGGAATGGGTGGATCGGTATCAAATATATCAAACACATGGTTTCCTTGTGAGAGAGCACTTTTGATAACCATAACAAATATATTAGTCTGTCCAACAACTCTGATATTTTTTTGCCCTTGTATCTGTATTTATGTATGTTTGCTCACAGCATATACAGATGATAAGTGAGCAGTGAGCAGTCTGTCTCATTTACAGTAGGTAGTGAGTGGGATTAGTCACACAGCACCAGCCTCCTGGCAGGACAGTAGATGTTATCCATGCATTACTCATCAACAGTCAGCCTGTTCTCCCAACTCTCCCTCAATCCCCAGCCCTACCCCGACCAGCCCTACCCCGACCAGCCCTACCCCGACCAGCCCTACCCCGACCAGACCTACCACGACCAGCCCAGCCCAGCCCTACCCCGACCAGCCCAGCACTACCGCCGACCAGCCCTATCCCGACCAGCCCTACCCTGACCAGCCCTACCCTGACCAGCCCTACCACGACCAGCCCTACCACAACCAGCCCAGCCCTACCCCGACCAGCCCAGCACTACCCCGACCAGCCCTACCCCGACCAGCCCTACCCGACCAGCCCTACCCGACCAGACCTACCACGACCAGACCTACCACGACCAGCCCAGCCCAGCCCTACCCCGACCAGCCCAGCAGTACCCGACCAGCCCTACCCCGACCAGCCTACCCTGACCAGCCCTACCCTGACCAGCCCTACCACGACCAGCCCAGCCCTACCCTGACCAGCCCAGCACTACCCCGACAGCCCTACCCCGACCAGCCCTACCCTGACCAGCCCAGCCCTACCCGACCAGCCCAGCACTACCCCGACCAGCCATACCCTGACCAGCCCTACCCTGACCAAGCCCTACCCCGACCAGACCTACCACGACCAGCCCAGCCCTACCCGACCAGCCCAGAACTACCAGACCAGCCCTACCCTGACCAGCCCTACCTCGACCAGCCCTACTCCGGCCATCCCTACCCAACCAGCCCTGCACAGACCAGCCCTGCCCAGACCAATCCTACCCCGACCAGCCCTGCCAGAACAGTCTTACCCGACCAGCCCTGCCCAGGCCAGTCCTACCCCGACCAGCCCTGCCAGACCAGTCCTACCCAGACGCAGCCCTACCCAGACCAGTCCATACCAGACCAGCCCTGCCCAGACCAGTTCAGCCCAGCCCAGTCCTGCCCAGACCAGTTCAGCCCAGCCCAGTCCTGCCAGACCAGCCCTACCCCGACCAGCCCTGTCCAGACCAGTTCAGCCCAGCCCAGCCCAGCCCAGCCCAACCCTGCCCAGACCAGTTCAGCCCAGCCCAGTCCTGCCCAGACCAGTTCAGCCCAGCCCAGTCCTGCCCCGACCAGCACTACCCAGAACAGACCCACCTGGGCGCCAGCTGTCAGGCCATCGTGTCATGTCTGATTGAGCCACCTACAGGGCCACTGAGGGGACCTCACCAATGGCCCCTGGACCCTCTCAGAGTCCCTTCTCTGTCTCCCCGCCCGACAACAGTGACAGAGCTATAATGACGTGACCTTGAAGTTGGCCGACAAGTGGCGACTGATCAGAGTGCCCTCCAATCAAAGTGCTCTCTCTTTAGACTGAGGAGAGAGTTGTCAGGAGACTAGTTTGACACTAGCTCAGTGGTAAATGGACTGTTCAATGCAGATAAATGGACTGTTCAATGCAGATAAATGGACTGTTCAATGCAGATAAATGGACTGTTCAATGCAGATAAATGTTCCACATACTGGTTATGACAAGTGATAGGAATTTGTAGGATTTTTCCAAAAGGCAAGCGTGAATATACAACTTTACTTTTACTATTGATGTTGAAATAATTGAACAGTAGGTTGATGGACTTATTTTAAGTTGAAACGTGGGGAATAAAAAGGATATTTTACACAGTGATTTCACATTTCTCTCTACGTCCCTATCTCTCTATAGATTCACACTGTATTTAGCAGATGAGGTGGTTTGAGTGGTGCGGGTGTGTGCTGTATCCATGCAGCAGAAGGCTGTTTGCAGCAGCAGGCGCTGCTCGGTGGCAGGTGCCCAGGGCGTAATGGAGAAGAGTACAGTAAGCATTATAATCCTCTGTACCCGCTCCTCTGACAGACGCACACACACACACACACATACTACCCCCTGACACACACACAAATACACAACCCCCTGACACACCAAAAACACCCACAGTCCTTGTCTCTCTCCAGAGACTGACTCTTCACCTTGGGTGTATTCATTCCGCAGATTCTGTTACAAAACGTTTTTTAAACAGATGCAAATAGAACAAAGTGGACCTACCTGAAATTTGTCAAATAGAAACTCTTGTTTTGTTCTGTTTGCATCTGTTCGTGCCAGCCTGCTGGGCATAGCAGGGAGCAGACACTGAGCTTGGTTGTGCAAAAATGTTATAACATCCTGAGACATTTTGTGATGTTGGGATTTCTAAGTGATTTAATCAAAAATAGGCACATTTTGTGAGTGTTGATACTCTAAATTGATACTCACAAAAGTGTATGTGCCAGACCCAAACACACACACACTCCTCCTCTGTTCATCAGTGATGGAGGTACTGTAGAGTAACACATGAGAATGAATGGAGGAGCAGGCAGACAGACAGTGTGTGATGACGACTCTGGTCCCCTCCAGGCTCGGTGGGGGTGACGCTGAAACCCTCTCTTATCTCTCTAGGCAGATAGAGAGGACAGGCGGGGGGCGGACGTGTCTCTCACACCCTCTCTGTATGCTGCTCTAGTCAAACAACAGCCAGTCACACCCCTGCTGTTCCAAAATAAGACAGCTCCACTGTCACTGACCACCAGAAATGAGTTTAGGATGATGTCATGAATGCAAGATTCAACACCTTGCAAGAGATGGAATGTAACAGATGCCTCATTCTCTCTGTTTTGGGCCTTCCCACTCTGTCAGCCCTGTGAAGTATTACTGACAACCTCTGTAAGTTGAGAATTGGGTCACTCCTCTTAGAGGTGACAGGGTGTGGAGGTCATTGTGAGCCCTGAGTGACACTCAACTCCGTGGGGTACTGTAAGTGCCCACATGGCCCATTGCTAATGGAGTCCGTCCCCTCAGACCTCTAACCCCCCCAAACATACACACACATGCATGTACACACATATACACACACGCACCCTGTCCTGGTTCAGAGAGCTGACGCGTCTCCAAGCCCAGACGGGGACTAGCCAAGTGGCGGCATGGAAACAATCACCAGGACGATGCCAAGGGGATGAGGGCCCTTGTTATATTTTAATGGGTTTGGGACAAAGGTCGGCGTGTTGTCTGTTATTATAATCTTCCCTGGCTTCCTGTGCGACCACTGACAAATCACTGATGCATAACTTCCCTTTGTCTCTTCTTGAATTTGAACGTTTGAGACAGTTCTGTATTGATCCCTTGTTAGAGGCCCATTATAATCTTTCAAACAGGGCCATGTAGTTAAAATTAATTCAGCTCCCATCCTTTTCACTCCTTCCAAATGCTCATTAGGCAACAGCGCTGTTTGGTTTTTTGACTCTGCCTTTGCACAGGCAGGCAAAGATTTACAGTGATTGCGCTCCAAGTCCAAACGAGTGGTAACTACAGATCTCCTGATCCAGCCGGTCTTCAAAGAGGGTTTAACCAACCTGCCAATGTGTGTCTGTGTATAGAGAAACTTCTGAAGACAAGCAGAGTGTTGAGCTGAGCGTATCAGAGAGAGACAGCTCTTTTGGCTTAGCAGTTGCATTCCACTCTAGGAGGCACTCGATAGGCTTTTAAAACGTATTTTCCAACTCATCAAACTGTTTTGGTCTTAGGATTTGCGCTATGCTGTATCTTACCTACCGCCTGTGTCATTCCCCATCCTGCAGATCAAAGCATCTGTTGATCTCACACAGTTGTATCTCTCTCCAGAGGAACCCTTCACTCCAGGAGTCTCTGTCTGGAGTGAGTGGGGGACTGGAGTGCTTGATAATTACAGCTTCACCTGGGATAATGATGGAGTGGAAGTCTTTAACTCCCCCATGATGCAGACAGGAGGTGCAGGTCGTAGTGAGATAAATGTCAAAAGTAGCCTGGCATCAGCTAGATCGACCACGTGCTACATCGTTAGCGCAGCTTAATAACAATGTGGCTAAGAGCCAGGCTAAATCAGAGTTCCAACCCCTATCTTTGCCCCCTTACTAGGCCCCATAGGGTTCTCTTGAGTGGATGACACCACGTTCCACTCGTCGCAAACATTCAAACAGCATTGCCAGATGCAGCCAAGGGCTTGTTCATTTGTGGTTGCGAAAATTTTTTAAATAATGAATCTTTTAAAAAACGTCCATGCCGATGACATTTGCCCATCTGTAGTTGGCCCATTCTTTGGGAGAGAGCTATTTTCCCCCTTTGTTAAATGCCAGCCTCTCACCGTGAGGTAATTTAAGACTGCATCCTGCCAGTTAATTAAACTGAGACCACTGCTCAGCTCTAACTGGGTTCCACACTCATCCTCTCTCACCTGGAGCTGGTTCAAGGCTAGAGGCACCGCACCGCTCAGGATACTGAAGAGCCACTCTCTGTTATCTCTCCACCCCTCAGTACTGTACTGTACTTCAAGGCTGCCACTTTTGAAAACACTAGACCCAGGTTCTCCTTCAAGCATTGAAAAACAATCTGAGGGCAAGATTTGTTGTGGTTGGTCTCGCAGTCATAGCAGCCGTTTGTTGTGTCTGGAGGTCATGTTTTGTTTCTGGGAGAAAGAACTGCAGGTGTGAAGAAGTTCTACTTTCATTGGCTCCCAAAATGGTGTACTTTTTTATCACTACGGGAACAGAATAACAAGTTACTATTTAAGCCTCTTTTCTGTGTAAATCTGTGTTGCTTCTGTACCTTATTGACTGACCATGATTCCCCAGGTCATGCTAAGATGCACCATCACTCTCCAGTTAAGCCTAGAGCTTAAACATTTTTGTGTGGACTGCAGAAAAAACGTAGGGCTTAAATGATTCTTGTACAGTCTACAATAACAGAATTTCGGCAAAAAGAGAAATATTTTCTGCATGCTAATGCAGTATTGTGCATAATAGCTGTTCCACACAATAGTAACACAGTTTCTCCTAACACCCTTACCTTGTGTGTCTAACCATTAAAACTGTGACGGTAAGCATGCTGTGGCAGGGGGCCGTTGAGAATATATTACAGGTCACTTCTTCATGAAAGGTCACTTCTTTCCTCAGTTCCAGGGGGACTCTATCAAACATTGCTTTATATAATGAAGGTGAAATTCTTCCATGGGAAACATGCTGTGGCATCCGTCTCACGATCTCCTATCCTCCCCTATCCTTTTTCCCCCTCTCCTCTCCTGTCCGTGTCATACATCTCTGACCCCAAACTGACCCCGGAGCCACTTTATGAAAGGCTTAAAAATGACTCAGGCTTACATTAGCTGTTTCAGCTACTTGTAACACAGGCTGGTCTGGCAAGGTCTATCTAGAGTGGGCACTGATTGCCCCATGCTTTTAAGTGCAGTACAAGAGGATGGCATCTCAAACCAGTCACCTTGGTCTGGAATGGCCAGTGTCCATGGGGATATGTTTAAATGCCCACCTCTTTGCCCTTAACCTTTCCTCTCCATTGGCTGGTCTGTTGGAGTGATTGTCAACCTGGCTCTCCCCAGCCAATTGGAATGGCAGGTTATGTGAGTTAGAGAGGCTCTAGGAGACCTAAACATCCTCAGAGGGAGGCGTCCTTCTGCTGTCAAAGCCATTATAGCGCTCATCTGTATCAGTCAGCATCCTCACTTCACGCATCCATCCATCAGCTATTCATTGTGTAGTCTGCCGCACATCAGAGTCTCACCTCAGTGCAACAGCATATACTGGAGCTCGCTAACCTCTCCCCCCAAAGCATTTGATGAGGAAATATGTGCTGGTTGTCTCTAGCACTGCTCGATATCGATTCAGACGTGTTACATTTATCATGATGTGTTGAGTCTCAGGGTAGTTGCTTTCCTCTCGAAACAGCCTCTTCTTATCTTTGGTGTTCTGTCTATCCCTCTAACTTGTAACAAAATAATTACTACTCCTATGTACCAAAGTTGCCACCTAAAGGCAGCTAGCTCCTACTTTACCACTTTGTGATTCTGGACATTCTGTTATTCTTTTGCTCTCCCACAACTGGTGGGTAGCAATTGAATCACCAAAGAATTGAATTCCTGTAACACTCTCCCATCCGTTCCCCTCCACCGGTCCCGGTCCCCCCCTCTGGACCTGTGTATCCTCCCCAGAGATCACACCCAATCAGATTGTGCTGTGCCTTCTCATCGTGACCCCAGGGATGTTGCCTTTCCTTTTATTTTCAAACTCATTTAGAGAAACTTTGGTGTTTCCGTCCAAACCCCTACAAACACTCTAACCATATCTCATTCCCTTCTACTAACAGAGAGTGACTATCTAATGACAGCACCTTCCTCTTTTTAATGTCCGTCTTCCTTTGGGCCACTACAATTACTGTAAATCTTTAAGTGTAATTTAATTTGGACATTAGCAGTGTCTACTTTGGCATTCCCCGTCAGTTTTCTATTGATTCCCGCTCAGCGCCTGGCACGATGTCCCTGGATGCCACCAGCAGCCGGAACTGTCTGCCAATCTAATCGTGTGCAGGGACCCCATACCGATAAAAGCTGTGCCATTTTCCCAGCCAGAATTCCAGCCTTTTTTCAGTCAGGCTCCGTCGCCTTCTCTAATTCTCTTCAAGCTCTCTTGTTACTATGTGTTATTTACTATGAAGCAGAGCCTGAGCTTCAAAGATTTTCCGCATGCATAGTATTCAGATCACATCACGATGTAAGCTGGGTTATTCGCCTCACCGACTTCATCACACTCCAACACCAACTCCTCATTTTGTTCCCCCTTGGAGTCACATTCTGTCCACGTTCCCTTCCTTACCCAGAATGCAGGGGGAGTTTTCCATTACCCCATTAAGCCTTGTTGGGGAGATAAGGTTCTCTCGTCTCCTCTCCTCTCCCTCAAGGAGGCCTGCTGTTGTCAGGAGAACATAAACACATGCGTTCGGCCTTCGCTGTCTGGTCCTTCTCGCCTCCCTGTCATCATGTGTGGTCTCCCAACCATTGAGATATTCTCCCCTTTTCCCTAGCACTGCTGTTTATCATCTTACCGTCTCTACTGCTGCTCCTGCTGCCTTGCTGCTGTTATAACATGGCTGTCTAACAAATAGGACCTGGCTAATCATTTAGACTGATTATCCACTGGCCGGCCAGGTGTTCTGCTAGGTCTATAATGTTTCATGCAAAGCGTAACACTGGAATTTGAGTACATGATCTGTCAAGGTATACACTACAGTATGTCATCAGGAGATGCACAAATATCCATATTTCTCCAATATTTATTGACAGGAGTTTAGAGTCATTATGTACAGTATTTGCAATATAGTCATTAATTCAGATTTTTTTCCGTATTCTTTACATATTAAACTGGGGGGTCCACAAAAATACTGTAGAGTTTAGGCCAGTTTCGCTGTTTGTTTGTTTGTTTATCCTTATTTTTCTTCTCGAATACTACTACTACCGAGTCATTTTAGTTATTTTAAATTGAGTACATTGAGATGTTGTGTTACTGATCTATCCACAATACCCAATAATGTCAAAGTGAAATTTGGTTTCTAGAACATTTTAGAAATTAATTAACAATTAAAAGCTGAAATGTCTTGAGTCAATAAGTATTCAACCCCTTTGTTATGGCAAGCTTAAACAAGTTCAGGAGTAAAAATGTGCTTAACAAATCACAGAGTAAGTTGCATGGACTCATTATTTGTTCAATAATAGTGGCTAACATGATTTTTGAATAACTATCCCATCTCTGTACCCCACAAATACAATTATCTGTAAGGTCCCTCCATCGAGTAGTTAATTTCAAGCACAGATTCAACCACAAAGACCAGGGAGGTTTTTCAATGCCTCACAAAGAAGGGCATCGATTGGTAGATGTGTAATATTTTTTAATGCAGATGCTGAATATCCCTTTGAGCCTGGTGAAGTTATTAATTACACTTTGGATGGTATATCAATACACCCATTCACTACAAAGATACAGGCGTCCTTCCTAACTCAGTTGCCGGAGAGGAAGGAAACTGCTCAGGGATTTCACCATGAGGCCAAGGGTGATTTTAAATTAGTTACATAGTTTAATGGTTGTGATAGGAGAAAACTGAGGATGGATCAACAACATTGTAGTTACTCCACAATACTAACCTAATTGACAGAGTGAAAAGAAGGAAGCTTGTACAGAATTAAAATATTGCAAAACATGCATCCTCTTTGCAACAAGGCACTAAAGTAATACTGGAAAAGAATTTGCAAAGCTTTAAAGTTAACTTTTTGTTCTGAATACAAAGTGTTACGATTGGGGCAAATCCAATACTACCCATGACTGTCTCCATATTTTCAAGAATAGTGGGGGCTGCATCATGTTATGGGTGTGCTTGTCATCGGCAAAGATTAGGGAGTTTTTTTAAGATAAAAAGAAACGGAATACAGCATTAAGCACAGACAAAATCCTAGAGGATAACCTGGTTCAGTCTGCTTTCCAACAGACACTGGGAGACAAATTCACCTTTCAGCAGGACAATAACCTATAACACACAGTCAAATCTACACCGGAGTTGCTTCCCAAGACAACATTGAATGTTCCTCTGTGGCCTAGTTACAGTTTTGACTTAAATCGTCTTGAAAATCAATGGCAAGACTTGATACTGGGGCGAAGATTTTCGTTCCAACAGGACAATGACCCAGAGCATACAGCCAAAGCAACGCTGGAATGGCTTCAGAACAAGAATGTGAAAGTCCTTGAGTGGCCCAGCCAAAGCCCGGGTTTGAATCCCATTGAAAATCTGTGGAAAGACTTGAAGATTGTTGTTCTAACTTAACAAAAAGGTGAACAAATATTTATTTTAATCAATGTTATGAATATCGATAACAACAACAGAATAACACATTTTTTATTACATACCTACAGTAGAAAAGAGGAGACTATATTATTTCTAATGATGTGCACTTTATTTCTTAACTCCTAATATTGAGCAAATTACACTCACTGGAGCTAACCAATTACACACACTGTCACGCTTACTCGACGTCGCCGGTCTACTAACCACCAGTCCTGGTAATCCACATTACACACACCTGGTAACCATCATTGCGCAAACCTGCTCCCCATCGTTACGCACACCTGGACTTCATCATCACCCTGATTACTCTCCCTTTATTTAGCCCTCAGTAGCATCAGTCTTCAGGCAGTATTTGTTTGTTTGCATCAAGCATGCTACTCCTGGTTTGATTACTGTCATGTTTCTTATTATTAAACTCACCTTCTGCACCTGCTTCCTGATTGCGTATACTTTAAACTCAAGCACCCATGACCCATGACCCGTGCGCTGGCCGCTGGTAAGTTTACTTGGCTATACAGCTGCTCTTAGAGTTACTCTTTGGAAAGGTAACCTTTCTAGCTAATAGGCTATGTTAGAGTTTACACTTCCTCTTCCAATTATAATGTGGGGAGGAAGCTTGTCACAGTATTTCTGTGCATTCAAATTGCCATCGATTAAATTGTGTTCGTTGTCCGTAGCTTATACCATAACCCCATCGACACCATGGGACACTCTGTTCACGACGTTGACAGCAGCAAACCGCTCGCCCACACGATGCCATACACGTGGTCTGCAGTTGTGCGGCTCATTGGACGTACTGCCAAATTCTCTAAAACGATGTTGGAGGCAGCTTATTGTAGAGAAATTAACATTCAATTCTCTGGCAACAGATCTTGTAGACATTCCTGCAGTCAGCATGCCAATTGCACGCTCCCTCAACTTGAGACATCTGTTGCATTGTGTTGTGTGACAAAATTTCATATTTTAGAGTGGCCTTTTATTGTCCCCAGCACAAGGTGCAGCTGTGTAATGATCATGCTGCTTAATCAGCTTTGTGATATGCCACAGCTGTCAGGTGGATGATTTATCTTTGCAAAGGAGAAATGCTCACTAACAAGGATGTAAACAAACATTTTGGCGAAATAAGCTTTTTGTGCCAATGGAACATTTCTGGGATCTTTTATTTCAGCTCATGAAAGATGGGAGCAACACTTTACATGTTATGTTTATATTTTTGTGCAATACGTCACTGACATCACTATTGTCTTTTATCTCTGGTCTAGTGTCTGAGCTCAAAATTTCACAGTTGGTCTGGAGAGATTTGTCTCTATTCGCAGAGACCCAGACTCCTGCAAGAGGAGAGTAGGAGATGGACGGTCTGTGAGTGTTTTCCGTGCTTCGACAGGACTCTAAAGCTGTATCCTCGGTAGGCAGGCCAACTCTTTATCGGCTTCTCCAGGGGGGCCTGGGCATTCACTGTGCCACTCTGATTTAATTGTGCTTTCTGGATGACTGCTTTTCACCTTCGTCTTTCCCCAGCTCAGCACATCTCCACCACGATGAACTACTGGAGACAGGACAGGGGGAGAGGGAGATAGAGATGAGGAGACAGGTGGGATAGATATAGGGAGGTAGAGGGAGAATGAGAGAAAGATAGGGTGGCTAGGAAAAAGCTCTTTATTTACCTCTCTCAAAATGTCATTAAAAGCTAAAAAAATAGCTTTGCTGCTTCCTAATTGCCCACTGTACCTGCAAAATGTCCTGTCAGCAAGACGTGTTGTCCAGAGCCATTATCAATTCTTGGCCCTCTTTTTTTTCTAAATTTAACAACAAACTGTAGGAGTTTTCTATTCTGAAATAACTGGTCACAAATGCCAGGAAGGTCACAAGTTATCTACTTAGCTGGGAAACTGTGAGCCACTGCTTAAGTTCCTTAACAGCCTTTTGGAAGAGTCACTAGGCAACTCAATTATAAGCATTGGTGAAAATGCCACAGCACTGGTGTCTTTGCATTAAATTGATTTGTTCAGACAATGCCATGTCTCATCCACGAAGGAGAAATATGTGTTGAGGATGAGCTGAGTTCTGCAGCTGACTCAATTATACTACCTCTTTGGTGAACAATCACTTTGTTTTTGTGAGTGACACATTTCAAAGGAAAATACATTTTGTGCACATTTGTTTGCATCCGTGTTAGTGAGCATTTCTCTTTTATCAATATAAACCATCCACCTGACAGATATAGCATATCAAGAAGATGATTAAACAGCATGACCATTACACAGGTGCACCTTGTGCTGGGGACAATAAAATGCCACTAATGTTTTAGAATGATAATGCAGTCCACATGTCGCAAGGATCTCGACACAATTCCTGTAAGCTGAACATGTCCCAGTTCTTCCATGGCCTGCATACTCACCAGAAATGTCACCCATTTAGCGTGTTTTGTATGCGCTAGATCAACGTGTACGACAGCATGTTCCAGCTCTTGCCAATATCCAGGAACTTCACACAGCCATTGAAAAGGAGTGGGACAACATTCTACAGGACACAATCAACAGCCTAATCAACTCTAAGCGACGGAGAAGGCAAATGACGGTCACACCAGATACTGACAGTTTTTCTGATCCATGCCCCTACATTTTTTTTATGGTATCTGTGACCAACAGATGCATATCTGTATTCCCAGTCATGTGGAATCCATTGATTACCTAATGAATTCATTTAAATTTACGTATTTCCTTATATGGACTGTAACTCAGTAAAATCTTAGACATTTTTGCATGTTGGGTTGATATTTTTGTTCAGTATAGTTACTAGGTTACGAGTTACTTGTCGTCTTATCTACTCTATTTAATTTTAGTCTTAGCTTGCAATTGCTCCGGCCTCTGTCATTATTATGGAAATTACCTTTTTCACAGTAACTCATTTTGTTGTAAATAAATTGCACAGCATTTAGGAGAATAAATCATTTGCATAAGTACCAGAGTGCAGTAGCTAGGATGGTGAGAGAGGTAGCATAATCTGCTGAGTTGGTTTAGAGAGACTTTTGCCTCTACTTGTGGCAATTTTCTGTCATCGCTCCCTTCAAAAACGCCACTGTTGTCATGGATCCGGCAAAGAACCCATCCACCTACCAGGGGACTCGATTGATTTCAGTTAAATGGATTCGTGTGAGTGTGCAAATGGCACGGCTGTGGAAAGGATAAGGGATCATTTTAGATATACCTCAGTGAGAATTACATGATATGTTGCACACTGTCCAGATTCAAGGGATGGGGAAAGGGTAACCTTATCCACTTGGACTTCAATATCCCCAGGAAGGATCATCTGCATAAATTCCAAGTTCAAATTGGCTTGGATGTGTGTGAATGTGCAAAGGACAGCCTGTGGTAACACTTTATTTGGATAGTCTGTAAAGCATCTACAGATGGACTATCAGTAGCATTTCAACTATCTACTAACCCTAGCCCTAACCTTAAGCCTTATCCTAAACTTAACCCTTACGATAAACCTAACCTTAACCCTTACCCTTATTCTAAACCTAACCGTAACCTTAGCAAGCAGTTGCTTGTCAACAGATAGTTTGTTTGACCATCGTTAGAGCATCTGCAAATGGACTATCCGGAATATACAAATAAAGTGTGACCCAGCCTACTTTGATTAAATGGACCAAGTTGGTGTCTTTCCTGCGCTCTCTAATTGATGCAATGTAGAAAAGCGACTGGTTTCCTGTTAACAGTCTAAAACGTTCCTTTTTAAAAGTTTACTCTCTTTAAAGACCACACTCATTATTGATCAGTTTCTTCAGTGCAATATTATAATGGCTTTACGTGGCAATTTGCCCTAAAAGTGATTGATTATCAATTAGTCAAATGCCTGAATCCCAATAAGTAATGTTGTCCCAAAAGTACACAAATGGACAATACATCTTAATACAAAACTAGCAGAGCACTCAGGCCAACCTCAGTCATATTCATTCAAAGAAGCGCTCTCCATTTTTCCAGAGATGTCAAACGATCCATACTTGACATTTACAGTGCCATCAGATATTCAGGGAGCATGGTGCCACAACCACTGAGACTGCATTGTAATCCGCACAGATAACCTTTGTAATATCTGCTAAATAAAATGGATGGAGGCATTCAGAGCCTGTGTGGGCTTATCTTGTCTACCCTGTCACAATCCAAGCACGTTGTGTGCATCATGTGTTAGCACATATTGTACACTCATACACTACGGTTACATTATAGGCCTAGTCTTCCAGTTGACAATAAACACTGTACAGGCATCTTGCTCATACTTCATTCTTATGGGCTTTTACCTATAACATCTGAAAGCTAAAACCATTCATGTTTTCAGTGAACATCCACAAATAATCAATGTTAGCCACACAGTTTGTGGCTCTAAGCCAGCGTCTCCCAAACTAGGGGTTGCGGCCTCATGTGGGGTCGCCTGATTTGAAAATGGGGTTGTGAGAGAAACTCTGAATTTCTTTGAAAATAATTGCGCTTGGTTCGTAGAACCGGGGTTCCGTCAGTAGCCTCCAGTAGCGGCTAGATGCGGTGGTAATAAACAGAGTGGTTTCTGTTGTCTTTCTACAAATGTGGCTATTGAACAATTTAGGCTACAAAATATTATAATCCCATCGCTGACAGATAAGACTATCAAGAACATGCATGTGTCTCCTACAATGCCCACAAGCTGAGCAGGACTCATTAGAACAGTGGACACTGTCAAAAGTACTGTCCGACTGATTTGTAATAGACTTTCACTGTCATAGCCCCAATTAAAAAAGTAAACATTGGCCGTTGATTACATTATCTTTTTTTACATGGTGGGGTCGCAAAAACATTTTGATATCAAAATGGTGTCAGGGGCCCAAAAAGTTTGGGAACCCGTGCTCTATGCTCAGTCATATATCTGCGTTTGAATGGATAGAGGAGGAGACATTGAAGGATATGTCCCACTACAGTACACAGAGGCCCACTGGCTGTTTGTCTGTCTGTCTCTGTCAGTGTGTCTATCTGTACGGGAGAGTAGTGCATCATAGGTCACTGTAGCTAAGTGCTGGTGGCTGAAAACCAATAATACCAGAACCTCTCATGGCTTTCGAGTGCCAGTATGTGTGTGATATGACCACAGAGACTACTGAGAGTTTCCTGTTTAGAAACTCAATACACTGCTTTTTTCCCCAAGACTTCCAGTTAACTGTGTTCTCTGTCAGTCCAGTTTCCCCTTAAACCCAACATACGCAGACTCACTCACTGATGTGATTTGTATTCCTGTATCGTCCACTAAGAGAACGGTTAGTAAAAAGCGAGGTCTGAGCATACCGGTATAATGGCTTTAATCATCAGGTATTTAATCATCCTGAGCAAAAAAGCCTGTCACATTTACCCACTCCCCAAGGCATTGATCGGCCCATACTCTACATACTAATCAGGTATGGGAGGGTGGGTGTGGGATGGATGTATTGTGGACATAATTGTAACAGACAGGTGGTGAGAAAGGGACTGCAGCCAGGCATGCAGTAAACACTCATTAACACATGTTATCATTGATCAGCGCCGGGGAAGGCGGAGCGCCGGGACACCTATCCCCGCACACAGCTGGGCCTCTGTCCGACGTGTCAGAGGAGCAGGCCTGCCAGATGTGTGGGATGATTCACTACGAGACACACAGGTCCTCCCCATTTTGATGCTGGGGAAAAAGGGTGTTAGCATGTAAAGAGAACATAACTGTATGACTGACAAAACTCTTAGTTTCTACTTTGTGGGATGTCTATATGAAGGCAGTGGTAATCAATGCAGGTTTTAAATTCATGTGTATATGCGATGCAGTGTTTTTACACTTCACTTTTTACACTTCACTTCAGGCTTCTTTTCATTCAAAATGTTCAAATCGCTAGTCAGGAAAGTCTATATAGCCTTCTCCATCTTCTAGTGATCTATTGGGTAGGACAGGTGCCTGTCAGTCACAAAGCGAGCAATGACAGGGAACACTGTTGGTTTGTCAGTCTGCTGTCTGTCACACCTCTCTGTGTTATGTTTGTTCTCCCATGTAATGTAAGTGGTAACGATGGGTTGAAATCCAATTAATTATTGCACATTCATTTTATTTTATTTTGTGTTTTAACGTTCATATAGTCAGCCACGAAGTCGGGGCGCATAGGCTATTTACTGTGCTTTGATTGACAACTGAACAGCAAGTGTTCACTAGTTTATAAAAGGTTTCGAACTGACTGAATAAAGTCAATCTGTTATAGCCTATTCCATAAATCATACAACATATTGTTATATGTCCATGGTATCGCATCGGGACAAGTTAACCAAAGATCTTATTTGTATTTTCCTAGAATTCGAAGCCCATGTCAAGACTTGGCAGTGACCGCAAAAGGATTCATCAATGTAGCCTAGTGATGGGTTGTTCGTGAACCAAAGGCTCTGTTTGAACAGATCTTTTAGGTGAATGTCGGGAACCGAATCTCCTCGGTGAGAGCCGTTCGTTTGTCTCCCTAATGTGCATACTGGTAGGCTAATGTGCATACTGGTAGTGCTTTTTGGTGATTTATCTGCAGATAAATTATGAAAACATTCGATGAAGATGTTGAATCCTCACTGCAAGAACAATAGGTAGTGGAGAGAGTCTCATTCTGGTTCAAAATATATCAAATAAAAACAGATTGAAAGTTATAAAAGCTATGGTACTATTAAAGATATTGATATAGGCCTATTGATTTGATTAGTGTCAAATTGAGTAGTCAACTGCTGCTTTCTGTGTAGCAAAGCCCATGTTTTACACCTGTTTCATTCTTTAATCATACCGGTAAGTCTATTCACGGGCGCCTGACTTGGTATAAAAGTGGGGGTGCCCAATCTGGCGGTGGTCTGGGGGTCCTCCCCCTGAAAATGTTTTGCATTTTTAAAACCATTTTCCTTCAATTCTATATTGTTTCTCAACATAGAATCCTTGTTTACTTGATAGAACACAACTTTTTTTCTTAGGCTTTTGCCACAATTAACTAAATTAAAAGAGTAAACTTGATGTTGTTTTTTGCCACAAATGTAATAAAAAAGTAGACTACGCTCGTTTTTCTGACTAGATGTCACGATCGTCTATGGGTGAGAGAGAGGACCAAGGCGCAGCGTGTGCAAAATACATTCTCTTTTATTTAGAGAAGGGAAAAACACGAAACGAACACTGAATACAAACTAAACAAAACAACAAACGACCGTGAAGCTAACGACGTAAGTGCAATGACAAGCAACAAACGTTCAACATAGACAATTACCCACAAAACCCCAATGCCTATGACTGCCTTAAATATGGCTCTCAATTAGAGACAATGAACCACAGCTGCCTCTAATTGAGAACCAATCTAGGCAGCCATAGACATACAAACACCTAGACAAAACACTGACCCATTTACCATACAAAACCCCTAGACAATACAAACACACATACATTCCCCATGTCACACCCTGACCTAACTAAAATAATAAAGAAAACAAAGAATACTAAGGCCAGGGCGTGACACTAGATTACTAATCTACCGCCTTCCTTCAAAGTCTCATCCACATTGATTGATTGAAGGGTCTGAATCCCTACCACCTCTGTGACTAAAACATCCCGCCCCCTCCTCTGACAATCCCAAACTGCAGTGATTGATTGACAGGCCAAACTGTTTATGGGATAATTCACCTAAATTACAAAATGGCATTAGTTTCCTTACCATTACAACCGGCTGTGATTGGGAGTCCCATAGGGTGGCATACAATTGCCCAGCGATGTCCGGGTTTGGCCGGTGAATGCCGTCATTGTAAATAAGAATTTGTTCTTAAGTGACTTGCCTAGTTAAATAAAGGTTACATCGATACACACCCTTAAAGCCGATTTATGGTCAATCCGGATCCTGCAGTGGCCTTACAGTATTTACAGCGATGCGGCCTTCGCAAAAGTCAGAGCATTCATACTTCTTGCACTTCAGGGAGCAGAGCAGAGTGGAGTGTGTCATATGCATCCAATAAATAGTTCTGCACCACTTAAAACCACTCGTAGTGATTCAGGGCTAATCTCTATAGCCAGCCAGCTAATTACGAGCAACTGGCTAAGTGAAAAGACAAGACCTTACCTCTTCTGAGACGTTAGAGTCAGTTTCCCGATACTTGACATAGGAGCTCAGCCAATATATAGTATGAAGTTAAAAGGCGGCACCGTTTTCCCACTTGCATCTCCACTTCAACCCTTTTTTTTTTTTTTTGCTTTACTAGCTTGTCCCGCAACTGCCTCCACTTCTTGTGGAAAGCTTCTTCGTCCATAGATGTGGTAAAGAGGTCAATGGAACTTTACCATGGAAACACTTGGGGGAAAGATGCGGTGGAGGAAAGATCCCGAATCTCCTCATTTCCCCTCAGCAAAATGATCCTACATTTAGGATACTGTTTATATGTGTATTTCACCCTGTGTTGAGGTGAACATCTGAGTATAATGTTTGTATGGATGTCAACCCCGTCATCAATCAACTGCATTACAGTTCAAAACGGCTTTGACCTCCACTACCGATTTCTACATCCTAGCTATTCTTCTTCCAGCTTATATGAACAGGAGTTAGCATTTAGCAGTCACTTCCTCTAAACCTGAAAAGGGACAATTTCTAAATGTTATGCAGCGAAAACAGCCAAATATATTCAAATCGGACTTTAGCAAACACATTGTGGACCTGTTACAATACATCAATCATGACGGATTTGACGAATTTCCACTTAGATCAGATTTGTTGAATATGCGCCAATCCAGCATCCTTCTATATCCCACAGTCTGCATTCCATTGACCTCTTTACCGCATCTATCCCTCCGATCTCTTGCATTTTTGGGGGGGTCTTTGAAATCCTTACATGAGGTATCTCTGCACAAGATGTTGTGAAGGAAGTTGTTTAATGTTAAAAAAAGGTTATCTTACTTAGAAAATAGTCCTGATCATACAGGCCTGGGCCTAGACTATACCCCCTGGTTGGCTACGTTTTATATAGGACCCCCTGGCTGGCTACTTTTTATATAAGTACATGGCTTCTCCATGTACTTAGGGAAAACACTGGTGAAATATGCAATGCAATTGTGCGCTGTCAAAAAGGCACTCGTTGTGGGCTAATATCAAATTGTGGCCACCCGAAGAGACAATATTAATCTTCCCTTCAAATCCTGCGTCAAAGTCTTTGTCATCCCTTGCATTAATCATCCCTTGCGTCACCAACACAATTGACTTATTAAACAGTGTTTAAGCACCCTGGCATGTAGCCAAACACTTAAAGCTGCTGTCACGAACGACCAGCTACACATGTTGCAAGGCTCCATGTTTCTGTCAGAGGATTGGCGGGCAGATGAAATTCATTAATTATCTGGGAGAAGATGTCACAATTTAATCTATGGGATGTTCAAGGAGTGCACTTTGAGCATTGAAGACCTTAGTATTGATCTGACAGCGTGTCCATCCAGATCACCCCTTCATACAATAGAGCGATAGAGGCAGCGGTGAGGAGTGACCCTGGTGACTCGAACCAGATCTCTGGCAGCGAATGAAACAAATGAATGAAAGGATAAGGACGATCGATCGTACTTGCCAAAAGGACTCAAGTAGACAGCTTCCTCTTTCTCTATTGTCCTGGGCCAGTTCACGTTTACCTACGCACGGGCCACTGCTCTGTCAAAGCTCAAGGTGACTCTGGAGCAGTTGTTGGTGTGCGGGCGACTGTGTGACCCAGAGAGTGAGTGATGCCCCTGTGCATCTGTCAGCAAGGCTAATGGAGGCTGCCACACTTGGCCACCCGCAGACTGACAGGTGCCAGACAGTGCCCACATCAGCCGCCCAGGACAGCACCAGGGAAGCCAGCTCGCTTTACCTCGCTGAAGGATGTCACCAAGAGAGCCCCAGTGCTGAGCCTGGTATCTTTTATTATAATGCACTGTGACTCAGTGACTCACTGAAGAGAGGTCAACTACTGCTTGAAAGCGTCAATCACCTGTGAATCTGCAGGCTGCCATAAGCCGACTTGTACAGTACTTTGTTGACAAAGCCTTTATGTTCAGCAATAACTTCTTCAGCAGCGCGTGGGGAGTGAGTGTGTTTGATGTCTTGATTTACAAGGAGAACATCTTAAGATCTTGATAATCAGACGCTTGCTGGTAAGAATAGCACTTGAGGTTCTCAAAAGCGAGTTGAGAGTCTGTTGTCTCCACCGTGATTACATAATACAGCGTGACTCACCTCTATGAAAAGTCACATGGACTTGACTAAATTGCTTGTCACAAATTTCTCGAATCCTAGGTGGCCATTTCAAAACCGTATTAGTCTCTATTTTGAGAGCATTTTAAAACCTTTATAAATCCCTGTACAACCATACTTCAAGTCGTGAACAGTATCATTCTAGACTAGAAGGTTTCCAGGTTTCCACAGACTGCACTATAACAGCCTGACTCACCAGGATGGAAAGTCACAACTATTTGACAAAATCTCTGATGGGTCTGGTCCAGGGTGGCACTTTTCGATTGTTTCCACCTCCCTCCCAGTTTATGAGAAGCAGTGGGGGCGGAGGGGAGGATTTGCATCCCTCTGAGATGTCACTGCATCTGGCCCTTCGTATCGGGTTCTCCTGAGAGACAGGTTGCTGACAGAATGGAACCATGGTGAGCTCATGTCTGTTTTAATTTAGTTTTAGCACGGTGGCCACCAGCTTGGCCTGGGCCCGGCCGGTCCGCTCTCCTCTCCTCAGACAGCTCCATGTCCAGGACTACTGTGATTGAGAGGCCTGTGGTAATGGGTAACGGGACACCGGGACACCGGGTCAAGAATTGAGATGCTCCGAGTAAGCCACTTATGGAAAAACCACATGATTTCACTCTGCGCCTGGCACCGACAATCATACCACGCTCAAAGTCACTTAGGTCAGTAGTTTTGGCCATTCTAACTTTCAATCGAACAGTAACTGAATGCTTTCTGCCTGCTTTATATAGCAAGCCACGGCCACGTGACTCACTGTCTGTAGGAGTGATCCATTTTCGTGAACGGGTGTACCTAATAAACTGGCCGGTCGGGGCAATGTGCTGGCTTGAGCTCATAAGCATATTTGGGGGCATGGTGTAAAATATGTTTTATTTGTGCCAACTGTCAGTGGAAATGTTGAACGAGTTTAAGTGGTTTATCGTTATGTTGATGAAGGTTGAATACTTCTTTTGACACTGTCAGTTCTGCAATCGTTGTAAGAACTTGTAACAAGCAAGAGCTGTACTGTTAAGAGGTTACTGTGTATTGTGCGGTAGCTTAATTACAGCTGGTTCACAGAAGTCTAACTAGCTGAATGTCGGTTATTGTAAATTTCACAGTAACTTACTGTAGCTGATCTAGCACACCCACTGACCTGATGGTGTGGCAGGGAAGTGAGTATTACAATAACATAGTGACTAGCAATAAATGAAATATTTCATGGCTCTGTGGCATCACATACACTTATGTCAGCCTTAACCAAGGCTGGAGAACTGACAGTGTATAAGCTTAGTATTTATGAACAGAATACAGCAGAGCACATTAACTGGGATGACATTCACTCTCATGGGAGACCAAAATGATCTAGCTGAAAGCCACGCCTGTAATATTCTGATAGGCTGCATCTGCTACAGTATGCTGCCAATTAGCAAGTTATGTTGCATGTTGTCAACAGAAGAGTCAGGGAAGGCACAATAGGTTTCCTGCATGTATTGCTGCTGGCAGCCAGTTTCCTGTAAGTTATTGTGAATTTTACAATAACTTACTGTCAAATGGTTTCCAGTCAAGAAAAGTCCAATTCACAGCAACTTCTAGCAACAAGTTGCCATTAAATTACTGGAAAATTAACAATAAGCTCTTTACGTGCAGCTCATTAGAGTCAAAGGAGGTGATCAACTTGTATCAGCATAACCTTTAAACACTTAAACTGCTACAATACTTCCACTGATTGTTGGCACAAATACACATATAATTGATCACCTCCCCAAATATGCTAATGAGCCCCACTAGTACATTGCCCCCAACTATTAAAGCCCAGTGATGATCGTACCTTATATTCAAAATATTGGGTGGAACAATGTCCCATTATACCTACAAGGTACCAAAAAATACCAATGTGAGTTCATATATGTACCTGTGAAGTGTACCTTTTTTATACCCCTGGGTAGCTTTTAGCACAGTGCAGGAATGTATTCTTGCCATTAAAAGTCTGTAGCCATATCTCTTTTATACTCACAGACCTGGTGGTGTAGCAGGACATGTAGCAGGACATTTCAAGTTGCTAGCGAGCAAGAGGTTTTAAGTTCAAATCCCAGTTAAGGCTGAGTCTTGTCACATTACAAAATAATACATGTTTTTTTATACACTAATTGAAATCAGAATACAGCTAAAATAACAACTTCAAGTTGGCAATATATGTATAGCCAATCTCCATTCTGTCCACAGACCTGGTGGCGCAGCAGGAACTTCAGCTACCTAGCAACCAAGTTAAAATCCCAAGTATGGTTCAGTCCCAAGTAATCCAGGGGACTATGACCAAACGTTCCTGAAACGTTATTGGGGATGTTCCTGGAATAATATAAAACCTGCAGGTGACCATGCCTAATGCTAATGCCCATTTTACATTCACACAGTTTAAATAGATGAGAGTCCCACACTGGAGCTAACAGACCTTTTGCTGCTGAGAATAACAAGTTGGTAATGAAGCCGCACTCTGGGATATGTTATTTAACAAAACCGTGATTTACCGGCTGTGGCAGAGGGCCAGGAAGAGATGGGACTAGTTCTCCAAGTCTCAGGACTCCCTGTCCCCTTCTCCTGCGCAGTATAAAACACCTCTCGGCTGGGATGGCCATCCCCTGTTAATCACCCATCCAGGGGAATAAGCTTTTATCGATCCACTTCGTGGAGAGCTACATGGTTCCACCGCCATTGAACACCATAGTAAGTGATGGGAGTGAAATCAATGGCAATGGAAGATGAAATATCACATTAAGAGTTCCACCAGAGGCTCAAGTGAGGGAGAACGCGTGTAGCAAAGTGTTGGTTCCTCGGCCATAGGAATAGAGAAAGCTGCGATGGGAGGGGGGACATGCAGGAGCCAAAATGGGGCACGGGGAGGGTTTCTCAGAATCCTTACACCATACAAAGAGATAGTAATTGCCCAAGTCAAATTGCGCCTCTACGTCTAGGGATATACAGGTCTTGCTAGCCTCCAGCATTAGTATTAGCATTCTAATAGCTTCTTTCTAATTGCTTTGGACTGCTGTTTGTTCAAATATCAACCCATCTGCCCCTTTGCCCCTCTTTGTTTGACAACGCCAACCTCAGCCCTTAGTGACGACTAGCCTCACTGTAAAGCCAGAGTATCCTTTCATATTACAGTTTAGCACGCGATTACATTTCCTTTCATTAAAGCCCAGGAACACTATGGCAACAGCCTCGTTAGGGCTAACGAGCTAATATAACTCATCCTCAATGAGAGCGGAGGAGGGCAAGGACCTTCAGGACCAAGTGGGGGGATGGGGGAGGTTGGATTGAATCGACTCAGCAGCCCTGAGCCTGTAGACCAGACCCAATATAGACAAGAAGCCGGTTTTAATGGGATAATTAAATTATTTTTTCCTTTAATTGGTATTTTGGCCAATCACATCAGATCTTTTCACATCTGATTTTCTTCCCGAGCTGATCTGATTGGTCAAAAGGCCAATTAATGAAAAAAAGATCAGAATTGTGCTGCCAGTCTAAAAGCAGCCAGTGTAGCTCAAATAGAGTAAATTAACTCACGCAGTTGAGCAGGCTGCAGCATTAGCACCTACTTTAGCTAACTGCGTCTGATTGTGCCACTGTGTTATAAATAAGACGTTACTGTGGCTGTGGATCCGTGATACCGTCTGCGCTTTCAGAGGGCCCATGTCACATTGTGTCTTGTCTGGGCAGATCTCTGTGTACTGTGCAGCAACTGACAGACTCATATATAAGCAGTGCCTAAGACTGCTGAGCTGGATTCTACCTGCGCTGTCTGATGTTTGTGTTTCACTGTCATCAACAAATCATAAACATGACACAGTGCCCATGGTATACTGTATCTAGACAATATGGGGGTTTATGCATGTACTGTATATAAGTTAATAGCCTTCATGTTTTGTGTGTGTGTGTGTGTGTGTATGTCAGCTTGTGTGTTCACACACCGCAGGCGCGGGAAACATGGCGAGTGTAAATGTCCACGCTCTGCACCACGGCAGTAATTGCCGTTGCCTGGTGACGGGAGCCACACACGAAGCAGGTGGAGGGTGTTCTCCATCCCAGTAGGGCTGTCATCAGTTACATAAACAATGTACAGCAGTGACATCCCCGTCACAGGAATATACACACCCCATATGTATCTCCATAAACACTGACATATTCAGGCGAGTGGGCTCGCCTCTCCAGAACAGGCAGAACTAACAGAACATATCAACACATGGCCCATTTCTTTGGACTATAGAAAAAATACTTGGTGATTTGTCATTATTACCACTGCTGCAATGGAGCTAATGTGGTTGCCCACAGGCCATATGACAGTATGTATCCATGATATGTAGTATGTTACATTTTGAGTGTCCGTCTGAAGTTAATTGTTTGTGGACTTTTTGTCTCGTTAGAACAGTCCTGCCAGCATAGACTAATAGAACACAGTTTTTCTGTAATTTTAATAAACCTACCAAACTTAATACTACTTCTTCATCTAATTACACAAATTACAAATGTAGAATCTAGAGGTAGCTTTGCTCTGTGTGATTATGTGGAGAGCTGCTGCAGGATCCTCCCATATAACGAGGTTCTGCAGGATACTCTCGTATAACGAGGTTCTGCAGGATACTCTCGTATAACGAGGTTCTGCAGGATACTCCCGTATAACGAGGTGCTGCAGGATACTCTCGTATAACGAGGTTCTGCAGGATACTCTCGTTAAACGAGGTTCTGCAGGATACTCTTCGTATAACGAGGTTCTGCAGGATACTCTCGTATAACGAGGTGCTGCAGGATACTCCCGCTTTTATAGCAGGTTGCTCGCAGGATACTCTCGTATAACAAGGTTCTGCAGGATACTCTCGTATAACGAGGTTCTGCAGGATACTCTCGTATAACGAGGTTCTGCAGGATACTCCTGTATAGCGAGGTGCTGCAGGATACTCCCGTATAGCGAGGTGCTGCAGGATACTCCCGTATAGCGAGGTGCTGCAGGATACTCCCTTATAGCGAGGTGCTGCAGGATACTCCCGTATAGCGAGGTGCTGCAGGATACTCCCGTATAGCGAGGTGCTGCAGGATACTCCCGTATAGCGAGGTGCTGCAGGATACTTAATGAAGGGATGCTCCGCAGCTCAGCGGTGCTCCCAAACCCTCTTGACTCACCAGGGAGAGCCTCTTCAGAAAACACATAATTGTCCCCTTAATATCCAAGCAAGGCCACATTGGAAAGCAGTTTTTAATTGTCTGGCTAATTCATTGAGATACTGTTAAGCTGCAAGTTAAGCATTTTGGGAATAGATTTGAGCTCATTAATTTTAATGAGGCGAACAGTGTATTATCGGCGTTATGTGGCGGCGAATAAATCAATGCTCGGTAATCAGGTGCAACAAGGCAGTTATTTTTTTTGCACCGTGCCTGTCGAAACAGAGGGGAGAGGAGCCGCCATGATATCATAATCACTTGATTTAATTAAAGAGGAAAGTGGGCTTGCAGCAACACTCTCGCAATTAACTAAGCTCCGGATCCAGCTTAATGCATGCAGACAAGGCGACAAACGGCGGGTACTTTGTTGCCGTGGCAACGGTCCAAAAAAAGTCCACATCGAGGGCAGGGGAAGGATAAAAGGAGTCGAGTTTCGGGTTGGGAAGAGGTGAAGATTTGATTTTGGGTGCTGGTGCTGGTTCCCTGATTGTCACAACTTCTGTGTGGGTGTTTCACTTCTGTCGACGACCCCTGTGCTCACCTGTCATTTGTCATCAGGCTTTCTGTGATGGAGCACAGGTCCTGTCTGGCCTGCTGCCTCTGGGACTATGTACAACCCCCCTAGAACAACCTGGTGCTGCTGAGTCCCTAATTACACACACGCTGATACATAGAGATGCACGCACATGCCGCACACACGTATGCACGCGAGCACACACAGTAAGGCACACAGACATAGACACACAGGCGCACATACACACTAATGCTAGCACACATACAGACAAACACACACACACACACACACACACACACAGTCCAGCTGTCCAGAAGGCCTCAAGGCAAGTACTGGCTGCACAAGGCCATATCTGCATCTGGCCTTAGACAGGCCACTCTTCAACCCTACTCCCTCTGTCCTCCCTCTCTCTCTCTCTCACACTCTCTTTCTCTCTCTCTCTCTCTCTCTTTCCCTGCCTTGTATATCCTTTCAGTCTTTTACTGAGCAAGTTTTGGAAACATTTCAAAGCTAAGCTCTGTGAAAACAGACAATACAATGTGATGGTGTCTCCCACTCTCTCTTCCGCTTCATTCCTCTGAGCTGTTTTCGATCCAGTCCGTCCCCTCACCGTGTCCTGGGCAGCCTAGCTGACTGGTCTAAGCAGCAGTGTTATGGAGCCCCATTCCACTGGCTACTATCTGTCTCACCTTCCCAGCTAACGAGGCCCGCTGAGTCCGTAGGGCTGGCCGGGGGCCGGGGGAACTAATTGGAGCAGAGAGCCCAGTTCTCCTGGAGGTGCCATACATCAGAGCCAGGGACATTGTCCCACTGCTTCTCTCTGGTCTATAGCTATAAATTGATCACATCCCCTTTATTACATAACTCCCCTTTAACTCACTACTGCCCCCTAGCCTCCAGCTCTGTCTCTACAACCACTTCCTTATAGAGACACAGGTTTAGAATCAGATCAGCCTCCTCACATCCTAACCTGAAGCATGCAATGGAAAATGCAAAACTCTGCTCAGATTGGTGTCTTCAGGCAACTTCATCCTAACCCCCTCACCACCTGACCCAGGGTCAGATATAGTATTTTAATCCCCCTAATGGTTACAGTGAGGATTTTAGTGGTTGGCTGGTGGTAATCTGATCCTAGATCTGTGGTTAGGGGCAACTTCTTCCTGGAAATAGCAGCCTCCTGGACATCTACTCCCGACCCTAAGCCCCTGTATCATACTTCCTCAGCTGGCTCCATTGTTACATACAGTACTATCAGCCATGGATCACTTGCAGGGTCCTCCATTAGTGGTGATTACTGTCTCATAAATCTGGTCTCACTGGGCCGCTATCAATTACCCAGAAAGAATAAGAGGAGGGCGTGAGGAAGACCACACGGTCTAGAGACCAAGGATGTACAGGGAACTGCCAAAATAAAGGAAACACCAACATAAAGTGTTTTAATAGGGTGTTTGGCCACCACGAGCCAGAACAGCTTCAATGCACCTTGGCATAGATTCTACTAGTGTCTGGAACTCGATCGGAGGGATTCAACAGTTATTCTTCAATGAGAAATTCCATAATTTGGTGTTTTGTTGATGGTGATGGAAAACACTGTCTCAGGCGCCGCTCCAGAATCTCCCATAAGTGTTCAATTGGGTTGAGATCTGGTGACTGAGACGGCCATGGCATATGATTTACATAGTGTGCATGCTCATCAAACCATTCCGTGCCCTGTGGATGGGGGCAATGTCATCCTATGGGGGCACGGCCATGGTAGCCAAAATAATGGCCTGCCCAGCATTTTATACATGACCCTAAGCATGTTGGGATGATAATTGCTTAATTAACTCAGGAACCACACCTGTGTGGAAGCATCTGCTTCAGTATACTTTGTATCCCTCGTTTACTCAAGTGTTTCATTATTTTGGCAGTTTACCTTAATCTCAAAAGTGGCTTCCTCCTCCCTATGTCCTTTCCTTCGTCTCCCCTGCACCAATCTATAACCCTGGACAAGTTTAAAGCCAATAGGCGTTCCTCATACCTATCGTCTCTTGCTTAGTGCAGATGAAGGAAAGGAGACAAGGACTGGAGGATCAAGGTTGCTTATCATAACGACATCGATCCTTCACGGTAATCAATATCAATCTTAAGCAAATTAACAACACCCCCAAGCGATCACCAGCTTTCCCCGTGATATCAGTTCCTCTAGCATCACCAACAGCTCGAGGGCTTTCACGCCACCACCTGTGCTCATCCATAAACCTGTTGTCGCCCATATCATCGTCCTATTCTGAGCTACTGTAAACCTAGCGCCAGCTGAACAGATCTCTCCCCACCATGTGCGTGCCTTAACAGGGATTTTCAGGAGCTTAAGCGACAGCTGGCTAGGAACCACCGTGGCTGGGTCCCTTCCGTTTACTTAGAAGTCCTATGAAGTAGCCGCCGGTGTCTTTGGGTATGTCCGGAATGGCTTCCCTCTATCAGATGACAAATGTGATCCCAATTGAGGCAATCAGTGGATAGGCAAGTGTTTAGAGACAAGTAATGGAAGTGTCACTCAACTCACTCTCTATCTCATTCTCTTTGAGAGAAAACAGTAAGCAAGAGAAAAGTGAGCAAAACAAATGATGCCAGTTCCTCCCATCTCCCCTGTAATCTGCATGCACTAGGGTGTCTGTGTGTGTGTCTGTGTTTGTGTGTCTGTGTGTGTGTTTGTGTGTGTATTGATCATGGCAGCAAGCGGCTTTAATATCGGCAGCTGTCTTCAGTCTGCCCTGATCGCAATGGTGGGTGTTAATGACTTCTTCATGATGCCCCCCCCCCCCAACCCACCATTCTGTTAACACACTCACACAGCCTCTCTAATGACAGCCAGAAAGATGAGACTGTCTGGCTAGAAAACAAGCTGTAACACACAAACCTCTCTGTCTGGTGGTGTGTGTATAGTTCTCTGTGTCTGATGGTGTGTGTGTAGTTTTCTGTGTCTGATGGTGTGTGTATAGTTCTCTGTGTCTGGGTGTGTGTGTGTGTAGTTCTCTGTGTCTGGTGGGTTGTGTATAGTTCTCTGTGTCTGATGGTGTGTGTGTGTAGTTCTCTGTGTCTGATGGTGTGTGAATACGTTCTCTGTTGTCTGATGTGTTGTGTGTGTAGTTCTTCTGTGTCTGGTGGGTTGTGTGACTGTTTCGTTCTTGTTTTGTGGTGTGTGTGTGTGTATTCCTTGTCTGGGTGGTGTGTCGTGTGGTGTGTGTAGTGGTCTCTTGTGATCTGTGGTGTGTGTCGGTTGTGTCGTTGTGTGGTGTTTGTTATGTTGTGTCTGTGTCTGGTGTGTGTGTGTGTAGTTCTCTGTGTCTGGTGGTGTGTGTGTGTGTAGTTCATCTGTGTCTGGTGGTGTGTGTGGTGTATGTTCTTCTGGTGTCTGGTGTGTGTGTGTGTGTTAATCGTGTGGTCTGATGGTGTGTGTGAATAGTTCTCTGTGTCTGGGTGTGTGTGTGGTGTAGTTCTCTGTGATCTGGTGTTTGTGTAGTGTGTCTGGGTGTGTGTGTGTGTGTGTGTAGTTCTCTGTGTCTGGTGGTGTGTGTGTGTGTAGTTCTCTGTGTCTGTGTGGTGGTGTGTGTGTGTAGTTATCTGTGTCTGGTGGTGTGTGTGTGTGTATTCTCTTGTCTGGTGTGTGTGTGTGTAGTTATCTGTGTCTGGTGGTGTGTGTGTGTAGTTCTCTGTGTCTGGTGTGTGTGTGTAGTTCTCTGTGTCTGGTGGTGTGTGTGTGTGTGTGTGTGTGTGTGTGTGTGTGTGTGTTTGTGTGGTGTGTGTCGTGATGTGTGTGTGTGTGTGTCGTGTGTGTGTGTGTGTGTGTGTGTGTGTATAGTTCTCTGTGTCTGGGTGTGTGTGTGGTGTTGTGTTGTAGTTCTGTATCTGGTGTGTATGCAACACATTCCCACTTTGAGATACACATTTCCATATTTCTAAGTATTTGCATATGTGTTTCTGGGAGTATACACACTCACATGAAAAAGCCTGGAAGTTGTACGCAAATCGCTTCCCCCCTCTCCTATTAATTTTACTTGGACAATAGCTCTCACTTGGGCTGATGAAAAAGCTCACACAGCCTGTCATTTTTATTCAAATGAGGTGTGCTCTCCAATGACCTCTCCATGCGGTACCACTTATTGTGAACTTGATGTTCTACTATGATGACTCAACCCAGTGTACACCCGTAGGAATCCTACTGTACATAGAGGAACAAGTCAAGGATGGGGAGGGTACACAGGGATATATGGGAGATTTAGAAATTAGTGTCTGTATGATCCCTAAGGCTATGGTGGTTGAGCTCCCACATACACATAGTGTGTGTGTGTGCGTGTGCGTGTGTGTGTGTGCGTGCGTGCGTGCGTGCGTGCGTGCGTGCGTGCGTGCGTGCGTGCGGCCATGTTCAAGTGCTGACCATATTCAAGTGTGGCCGTGCAGGATGGAACAATATGGCCTTGTTCAAGTATTTGTTCTGCAGGATGAAACACCTTCAAGTGGCTGGATAATTGTATTCTGTTATCCTAAGGCCAGGATGTATAATCCATTCAGTGCCCTTGAGGAGCATAGAGAATGGTGTGATGTGTGGACGCATCACCATCCCCTTGAGATCGTTTGAGTTCCCCACTGTAAGAAATAGTACCTGCCAACATGTTGCAATCAAGCTGCTGTTGCTATATGTTACTCTGTTCTTCACTGCTCTTGAGATACTTTGACCCTGTAGAAATGCACACATTCCTCAATTTTTTATTTCTGGGGAGGAATTTCTACAGTAAGAGTCGTTAGCTCACATTTTTCACTCTGGACTAAGTGTGCATTCCACTCCGACTGTAAACATTAGCCTGAAGGAATGTCCGCCGGACAGGAAAGGAGAGGAGAGGAGAGAGGATCATAATCCTAAATCACTCCTGTTGGACCTTGTAGGAAATGGGCCACTCTTCCTCTCTTGAATCTTGAATCTCTTCTACCCTCTCTCTCTCTCGCTCTCTCGCTCTCTCTTTTGAGTCTCTTCTGCCCTCTTTCTCTAGAACTGAGCCTCTTCCACTCTCTTCCCTTATCTCTCTCTCTGTACTTCTCTCTCTTTCACTCTTACTCCCTGTCTCTCCCTCTCCATATCTCCCCCTCTCCAGGGCCCAGCAACTACCCTGAGATCCTGTAGTCCACCTTCACCACCAAGTCATTACTCCACATGTTCACTGAACAAAAATATAAACGCAGCATGTTAAGTGTTGGTTCCATGTTTTATGAACTGAAGAAAAAAAAATCCCAGAAATGTTCCATACACACTAAAAGCTTATTTCTCTCAAATGTTGTGCACAAATTTGTTTACATCCCTGTTAGTAGCATTTCTGCTTTGCCAAGTTAATCCATCCACCTGACAGGTGTGGCATATCAAGAAGCTGATTAAACAACATGATCATTACACCTTGTGCTGAGGACAATAAAATGCCACTTTAAAATGTGCAGTTTTGTCACACAACACAATGCCACTGTCATGGCTGTCGAAAGAACTGGACCAAAGTGCAGCGTGGTGAGCGTACATTTTCTTTTCTTTTTAAAATGTCGCCAACAAAACAAGAAACAAAATAAACAACCGTGAAGCTTCCGAGGGCTATAGTGCCACTAACAAAGATAACTACCCACACTGAAAGGAGGGAAAAAGGGCTAACTAAGTATGATTCCCAATCAGAGACAACGATAGACAGCTGTCCCTGATTGAGAACCATACCCGGCCAAAACATAAAAATAAAGAAACATAGAAAACAAAGCATAGAATTCCTACCCCAAATCATACCCTGACCAAACCAAAATAGAGACATAAAAAGGCTCTCTAAGGTCAGGGCGTGACAGTACCCCTCCCCAAAGGTGCGGACTCTGGCCGCAAAACTGAACCTATAGGGGTGGGTCTGGGTGGGCATCTATCTGCAGTGGTGGCTCTGGTGCGGGACCTAGATCCCGCTCCACCTCTGGCTCACCCCACTTTGGTGCAGGGACCCTCGTCGCCGACCCCGGACTGGGGACCCTCGTCGCGGGCCCCCGGACTGGGGACCCTCGTCACGGGCCCCGGACTGGGGACCCTCGTTGCGGGCTCTGCACTGGAGGCCGTCGCTGGAGGCTCCGTGCCATGGATCATCACTGGAGGTCTGGAGAGCAGAGCTGGCACAACCCGTCCTGGATGGATGCTCACCCTAGCCCGGCAACTGCGGGGCGTTGGCACAGGACGCACTGGGCTGTGAGAGCGCACCGGAGACACTGTGCGCAGAGCCGGCGCAGGATATCCTGGACCGAAGAGACGCACTGGAGGCCAGATGCGCTGAGCCGGCACCATCCGTCCTGGCTGGATGCCCAATCTAGCCCGGCCGATGCGAGGAGCTGGAATATAGCGCACCGGCCTGTGCATTGGAGACACACTGCGCAGAGCCGCATAACATGGGGCCTGACTAGTCACACTCTTCCCACGGTAAGCACGAGGAGTTGGCTCAGGTCTCCAACCTGACTCTGCCAATCCCCCCATGTGCCCCCCCCCAAAAAATGTTTTGGGGCTGCCTCTCGTGCTTGCTCCGCTGTGCCAACTCCTCGTACTTTCGCCGTTCCGCCTTTGCTGCTTCTAGCTCCTTCCTAGGTTGGCGAAATTCACCAGCCTGCGCCCAGGGTCCCTTGCCCTCCAATATCTCCTCCCATGTCCATTCCTCCAGATAGCGCTGCTCCTCCCGGCCACGCCGCTTGGTCCGTTTGTGGTGGGTAGTTCTGTCACGGCCGTCGAAAGAAGTGGACCAAAGTGCAGCGTGGTGAGTGTACACATTCCTTTTATTTTAGAAAATGTCGCCAACAAAACATCAAACGAAGAAAACAACCGTGAAGCTTACAGGGCTAAGTGCCACTAACAAAGATAACTACCCACTATCACAGGTGGGAAAAAGGGCTACCTAAGTATGATTCCCAATCAGAGACAACGATAGACAGCTGTCCCTGATTGAGAACCATACCCGGCCAAAACATAGAAATAAAAGAACATAGAAAACAAAGCATAGAATGCCCACCCCAAATCACACCCTACCAAACCAAAATGGAGACATAAAAAGGCTCTCTAAGGTCAAGGCGTGGACAGCCACAGATGTCTCAAGTTTTGAAGCAGGAATGTCCACCAAAGCTGCTGCCAGAGAATCTAATGTTCATTTCTCTACCATAAACTGCCTGCAACATCGTTTTAGAGAATTTAAGGAGTATTTCTATCTTAATAAAGCTCTTTTGTGGGGAAAAAACTCATTCTGATTGGCTGGGCCTGGCTCCCCAGTGGGTGGGCCTGGCTGCCTGTGCCCTCCCAGGCCCACCCATGGCTGCACCCTGCCAAGTCTTGTGAATCCATAGATTAGGGCCTAGATGTCCTTATATTCTCTGCTGCCTGCGACTGGAACGAATTGCAAAAATCTCTGAAGTTGGAGACTTTTATCTCCCTCAACAACTTTAAAAATCTGCTATCCGAGCAGCTAACCGATCGCTGCAGCTGTACATAGTCCATCTGTAAACTACCCACCCAATTTACCTACCTCACCCCCCATACTGCTTTTATTTATTTACTTTTCTGCTCTTTTGCACACCAGTATCTCTTCTTGCACATGATCATCTGATGATTTATCACTCCAGTGTTAATCTGCTAAATTGTAATTATTCGATTTATTGCCTACCTCATGCCTTTTGCACACATTGTTTATAGATCTCTTTTTTTTCTACCATGTTATTGACTTGTTTATTGTTTACTCCATGTGTAACTCTGTGTTGTCTGTTCACACTGCTATGCTTTATCTTGGCCAGGTCGCAGTTGCAAATGAGAACTTGTTCTCAACTAGCCTACCTGGTTAAATAAAGGTGAAATAAAAAATAAATAAAATAAAATATGAACTGTAACTCAGTAAAATCTTTGAAATGTTGCATGTTGTGTTTATATCTTTGTTCAGTATAAATAAACGTGCTAGCCCTTCCACAAACACGGATGCCCATTTACCTTTGGTGCTTATACATAACACTACATCCTTCCTTTGGCTATTTTAATTTGAAGTGTCATTTACCATACTGATTTTGATTGCCTTTTAAGCTGCGTAGGGTTAAGGGGTTAATGAAATGGTAATGGAGTAGAAAGAAGTGTAGTTTTTCAGTTAAATAATACTTTTTTGCTGACATAACGCAGTCTGGCTAATTTGTAAGGCTTTCGTTTTCAAAATGATTGCATCTTATTTCTCTACAGCTCTTAGACGAATAAGAACACCTCGATCGAATACCCCATAATGACAAAGTGAAAACATGCTTTTTGACATTTTAGCACATTTATTGAAAGTGAAATATACAATACTTTGTTACCTTTGACGGCGATTACAGCTTTGAGACATCATGGGTGTCTGTATCAGCTTTGCACATCTGGATTTGGGGATTTTCTCCCATTCTTCCTTGCAGATTTTCTCAAGCTTGGTTAAATTTGCACAGCAATCTTCAAGTCTTTCCACAGATTTCCAATGGGATTGAAGTCTGGGCCACTCAAGGACTTTCACATTCCAGTGTTGCTTTGGCTTGAAGTCATTGTCCTGATGGAATGTAAATCTTCACCCCCCAGTCTAAGATTGTTTGCAATCTGAAGCCAGTTCTCATCAAGGATTTACCTGCATTTGCCTCCATTCATTGTTCCCTCTATCCTTACCTGTCTCCCAGTCACTGTCCCCCACCATGCTTCACAGTAGGGATGATGTTACACAGGTGATTTTATTTTACCTTTATTTAACTAGGCAAGTCAGTTAAGAACAACATTTTTCAATGACAGCCTAGGAACAGTGGGTTAACTGCCTTGTTCAGGGGCAGAACAACAGATTTTTACCTTGTCAGCTGTGGGAATCGATTCTTGCAACCTTTCGGTTACTAGTCAAACGCTCTAACCACTAGGCTACCTGCCACCCATGAGCTATGCCTGGTTTTCTCCAACCATAGCACTTTGCATTCAGGCCTAAGAGTATGTTTTTGTCTCATCAGATCATATAATCCTTTGCCTTATGATCTCAGAGTCTTTCACGTGCCTTTTTGCAAGCTCCAGGCGTGCTGTAATGTACCTTTTTCTCAGGAGTGGCATCCATCTGGCCACTTTCCCACAAAGGCCAGATTGGTGAAGTGCTGTAGAGACTATTGTCCTTCTGGCAAGTTCTCCCATCTCAGCCAAGAAACTCTATAGTTCTATCAGAGTGGTCACTGGGTTCTTGGTCACCTCCCTGACCAAGGTCCTTCTTGCCCGGTTGCTCAGTTTGGTCAGACAGCCAGCTCTAGGCAGAGTCTGGGTAGTTCCATTGGGAAACCACTGTGCTCTTGGAAAATTTCAACAGTCAAAAAAATGTTTTATTCCCTTCCCCAGATATATGCCTCATCACAATTCTATGTCGTACATCTACGGACAGTTACTTTGACTTCATGGTGTAGTTTCTACTTTGACATGTACTGTCATCTGTGGGATCTTACATACACAGGTGTGTTTCTTTCTAAATCATGTCCAAACAATTGAATTGGCCACAAGTTGTCATGACGTCTCAACGGATGATCAATAGAAAGTAGATGCACCTGAGCTCCATTTGGAGTCATAGACAAGGGGTGTGAATACTTATGTTAATGAAATATTGTATTTAATTTTTTATTTACAAACAATTCCCCCCAAAATTCTCACATTGTTATTATTGGGTATTGTGTGTAGATGGGTGACAAAATCGATGTAATCCACATTGAATTCAGGCAGCCCAATTCCTCAAGTAAACAAGTAGGGGCCTCAAGTACAAGTACATGTATTTTTAAATTGGCGGGTTAGTTAAATACTTGTCTTGAAAAAACATTAGGTTTTCTATAGCAAGAGGAAAAGCTATAAGCATATTTTGGTTGTTTAGTGACTGTTCAACAAATATATTAAAAAAACAGAAATCGAACTTATGTTGATTACTTTCAAGTTATGCAAGAAAAACATACAGTATTTTTTTTAATCAATTTCCTTTTTTGCAGATATTTTTCTCTGAAAAATTGGCTGATCCTTTAGTCTCTGGGGGGGCGGGGTTGACGTTTCTGTGTTGCCGTGGCAATGTGGTCTCGTTGACATATAATCTGCGGTTTTGACATGTAATCTGTTAACAATAGTGTGAGTGACATGAGCAGTACAGGGGGAACGGTACCAGTGTCCCGTTCCACCACTCTGAGCAGATCATCAGGCCAAACACTTAGACAGCCCGCTATTCATCTACTGCAGGTGTGTAATCAAGCTGTCACTGAGTATGTGAGTGAGGACTTGTATGGACTTAGAATGGGCCGTGTATCGTTACATGTGTGTGTATGTGCTTGCGTGCGTGTGTGTGTGTGTGTGCGTGTGACAAGTTGTGTATGTGACAAAGTGGGCTTACCATGCAGGTGTATGGATGTGTGTGGTGCTTTATGTGACACAAACTTACCACTCTATGTGAATGTGTTTACAGTTGCATAAGTTTACCTACAAGCTGTGAGAATGTATTTGTGCTTTTGAAGGTGAGACCGGTTTGATCTGGAAGGGCACAGTGAGGAGTGGGATCCAGCCTAGCGCTGTGAAAGCTTAACCCGCATATCGATTCCCTCATCCCCCCGTCCACCCCTCCAAAACTCCATCCCTCCTTCCAGCCCATCGGTAGAACACGACCCAAAGGGCCAAGCTGGAAAGCAACCGCTGAGGCTTAATGAAGGCTGAGGATGTCCCTTAACTCACCCTCACCTGCGAGAGAGGGATGGAGAAAGAGTGTCGTAGAGAGAGGATCCTCATGGCACACTGCCCACAGAGAGACAGAGAGAGAGAGAGAGATAGAGAGAGACAAATAAACAAAGAGACAGAGAGAGAGAGGGCTGTGGGACCCTGAAAAGGCTGTGGGACCCTGAAAAGGCTGTCGGAACCCTGAAAAGGCTGTGGGACCCTGAAAAGGCATTCGGTTTCATCACCATCCCATCCCCACGTTATGAATGAGTCATGAATGGAGCAGTAGTCTTTTAGCAGCTTTAGGTAGAAGTTGCCACATAACACATATCTAGGATCAGATTACGCTCCCCAAATCCTAATCCTTAACCATTTGCATGATCACACAATTTACCTTAGGTCAGTGTCTGAGGGCAACTTCATCCTACGCCAACTACTACACATCAATCAGAGCTCCACAGTCCATCAGTTTTCATTGTGCCAGCAGAGTGACGAGCTTTGTGACTCACGACACTGAAAATGGTTATGATATGGGGGGGGGGGGGGGGGGGGGGGGGGGGGGGGGGGGGGGGGTGCTTGTCCAGGTGCTGAGCCTGCTTGATAAGCACGTCGGTGTTGCTGCCCATTAAGGTGATCAGTCAGAGTACCAGTTTGGAGAGCCGTGAGGCTGCTGGTGGGTTTGGTGGCCATGAGGTCTTTCCTTAGTTTGGGCACGCCTTCGTCACCATCTGAACACATAATAATCCGCTTGGACTGGCTGACCAAGAGATCAATAGAGACAGAGCTGGCCCTGGACCACGGTTGCTGTCTTCCTGGGCACATGTACATTCAACACCTACAGTAGGAGCATATACTCTGATTTCGCACATAAATGCACACATTCGTTCAGGTTACAGACCATGCACATTAACTAGGCCTAGGACCCCTAGACAAAGCGAGTGCAACAATATCCGTAGGCTAGTTATGGGTTTTGTAACACAATCAATTCCAATCAGAGGAAGCACCGCTTTGAGAGTGCTGCCGCTGCCTGTCTTAGTCTGTCCCTATTCAACTCCATTACCCAGAGGGAATGTTGATGAATGACTGTTGGATGGGTAGGCCTTCTGTAGGCACTCACTGAGAACCAAACCTCAAATTAGGTGTGTGTGTGTGTGTGTGTGTGTGTGTGTGTGTGTGTGTGTGTGTGTGTGTGAGAGACACTCTCCTGCCTGCCTCTTGGCTGGTGAGAGACACATTTCATTTGTAATGAGTGTCTGGCATGCTACTATACTCCAGCTGGTGCACACTTCCAGAGTGAGGGGTATGAAGACCCCCCTCTGACACACCTCTCCTGGCCAAAACACCCACACACACCCCTCTCTCTCTATCCAGACTCTCCCTCCTCGCTCCTCACTGCCACAACTCCCCTACCAACATTCCTCTGACTATAAGGATTGGTGTAAGCATGGGATGGAAAGAGAGTGTCTACCATATCACACCAATCCAATGTTTTACTGTATATCATTGAAGGGGAGTGATTACGTGAATGAGTGCACACTTTGAGGAGAAAGGATATGAATCAGAATTTGCAACCAGGGCTGTATCTGAAATGGCACCCTATTCCCTATATAGTGCGCTCCAAACCCAACAATGCAGTAATCAATATCAATGTAGCACAAACAAATTACATAAGGTAGAACAAAAGCATACGAGAAATAAAAATAAGAAATAAGAAAGTAAGAAGCTATATACGTACATGGTCAGTTCCAATACCATATTTACATACAGTACCAGTCAAAAGTACTCATTCCAGGGTTTTTCTTTATTTTTACTGTTTTCTACACTGTAGAATAATAGTGAAGACATCAAAACTATGAAATAACATACATGGAATCATGTAATAACCAGAAAAGTGTTAAACAAATCAAAATATACACTACCGTTCAAAAGTTTGGGGTCACTTAGAAATGTCCTTGTTTTTGAAAGAAAATAACATAAAATTGATCACAAATACAGTGTAGACATTGTTAATGTTGTAAATGGCTATTGTAGCTGGAAACGGCAGATTTTTTTATGGAATGTCTACATAGGCGTGCAGAGGCTCATTATCAGCAACCATCACTCCTGTGTTCCAATGGCACGTTGTGTTAGCTAATCCAAGATTATCATTTTAAAAGGCTAATTGATCATTAGAAAACCCTTTTGCAATTATGTTAGCACAGCTGAAAACTGTTGTTCTGATTAAAGAAGCAATACAACTGGCCTTCTTTAGACTAGTTGAGTATCTGGAGCATCAGCATTTGTGGATTCGATTACAGACTCAAAATGGCCAGAAACAAAGTACTTTCTTCTGAAACTCGTCAGTCTATTCTTGTTCTGAGAAATGAAGGCTATTCCATGAGAGAAATTTCCAAGAAACTGAAGATCTCATACAACACTGTGTACTACTCCCTTCACAGAACAGCGCAAACTGGCTCTAACCAGAATAGAAAGATGAGTGGGAGGCTCCGGTGCACAACTGAGCAAGAGGACAAGTACATTAGAATGTCTAGTTTGAGAAACAGACGCCTCAACTGGCAGCCTCATTAAATAGTACCCGCAGAACACCAGTCTCAACGTCAACAGTGAAGAGGCGACTCCGGGATGCTGACCTTCTAGGCAGATTTGCAAAGAAAAAGCCATATCTCAGACTGGCCAATAACAAGTAAAGATTATGATGGGCAAAAGAACACAGACACTGGACAGAGGACCTCTGCCTAGGCCAGCATCCCGGAGTCGCCTCTTCACTGTTGAGACTGGTGTTTTGCGGGTACTATTTAATGAAGCTGCCAGTTGAGGACTTGTGAGGCGTCTGTATTATTTATTTTTCTGTTGCAAAAATGTCTAAAATCCCATATTTTTGCTTTGTCATTATGGGGTATTGTGTGTAGATTGATGAGGGGGGAAATTTATTGAATCCATTTTAGAATAAGACTGCAATGTAACAAAATGTGGGAAAAGTGAAGGGGTCTACTGGCCCTGAACAATACACCTGTAAGCCACGGACCAATCAATTCCAGATGTGATTTCATGTTTCACTGACTAAAGCATGCTACATTTACTATGCTCTGTGTGGTTGGCTGAATGCATAGAATAGAATGGAATTTCTATTTCTATGGATGGTTGGATCTTCACGTGCAATTGATTGACTCTGTATAGCACAAAGGATTTACCTCATTCAAAGATGTGGGAGTCCCGTGACAACTTGTCATGCTCTGCCCCCAAGTGGTCCAAGTTCAGAATGTGTGTTTGTGTGTGCACGTGCACACGTGCGTCCAACTTGTAAGTCGCTCTGGATAAGAGCGTCTGCTAAATGACTTAAATGTAAATGTAAAATGTGTTCCAGGGTTCATGTACCAGGGTTCTCAGTTTAACCAGAGGGCTGTGGATATAAGTGGGGCTCTGTTGCCTTAGGAAATATCAAGGCAGGGGAAATTATTTGCCAACTTTGACTCATAGCCAATATTTCAGCCTGTAGTGGGCAATTCTCCAACATTTCCCAGGTCTCCATGAGTACAAAGGCTATTTTAGGCTTAGCGGTTAGGGTAAAGGGCCATCCACACCAAGGACGATAACTTTAACATACTATAACGTTAACGTTGGCAAGCATCCACACCAGCTGACAATTTATTGTTCTGCAATACACCTGTCAATCAACTGATCAATGATTCCAACTGCAGGGCTGTAGGCGTTTTAATAAGGTGGTAACACACACCATCAGTGGAGGCTGCTGAGGGGAGGACGGCTCATATCAATGGCTGGAACGGAGCGAATGGAATGGCATCAAACGCGTGGAAACCATGTGTTTGATATACTTGATACAATTGCACTTATTGTGCTCCAGCCATTCCCATGAGCCCGTTCTCCCCAATTAAGGTGCCACCAACCACCTGTTACCCCATTACTTCTTCAATATACAGTACCAGTCAAAAGTTTTCTACATTATAGAACAATAGTGAAGTCATCAAAACTATGAAATAACACATATGGAATCATGTACTGTAGTAATCAAAAAAGTGTTAAACAAATCAAAATATATTTTAGATTCTTCCAAGTAACCACCCTTTGCCTTGATGAATGCCAAGAGTATGCAAAGCTGTCGTCAAGGCAAAGGGTGGCTACTTTGAGGAATCGGCTCAGCAGGTAGCCTAGTGGTTAGAGCACTGGACTAGTAACCGAAAGGTTGCAAGATTGAATCCTGGAGCTGACAAGGTAAACATTTGTCCTTCTACCCCTGAACAAGGCAGTTAACCCATTGTTCCTAGGCTGTCATTGAAAATTAGATTTTGTTCTTAACTGACTTGCCTAATTAAATAAAGGTAAAATGTATTTTGATTTGTTTAACACTTATTTGGTTACTACATGATTCCATATGTGGTATTTCATAGTTTTGATGTCTTCACTATTATTCTGCAATGTAGAAAATGGTCAAAATAAAGAAAAACCCTGGAATGAGTAGGTGTGTCCAAACGTTTGACTGGTACTGTACATGTAATGAAAAAAACATTTAGAAGCTCATATTTAAATGTAGCAATTCAACAACAAACGCTGTTTAGCCTTCGCATCTTTTACATAATCTCATTGCTTCCCACTCAGCGTTGTTTCTACGTCGTTGAACCAACGCGGAATATACGTTGAACTGATGTCTGTGCCCAGTGGGTTGCCTTGTTGCTCAAGTGGTTTCCATTTTTTCTAATGATTGTCAATTCGTTTGGATTTTCTAAATCACTGTGCTTATCTCTCTGCCTGTTCTCTCTGCAACCAGACTTATTTTACATTCAGCAGTTAACAATAGCAAGCCTGCTTCTCTCCACGAAAAGGCTATTAAGCATAGTATAAAAAATGCATGTCCTTTTGTAACCTATAGCTTTTCCTGGGATTTCACGTGAAGAGGAATAGCGGAGGGGCTTGCATAGCCTATAGCCAATTGCGCACGGGAACAGCTGGAAGAGAGAGGCTAGAGATTTGTACCCGAAGTAAGAAGCTAAATATTAGCTAGATATTAGGCCATTCATTAGCTAAATAGTAGGGCTATAAATATTTACCCGTCAAAGTGCAAGAAAAAAAAGTTAACAGATTATGAAATGGCAGATCTATGTTTTTCTCCAGTTAGTGCTCGGCAGTCCCAGACACGCAAAGCACCACGATCGATTAGGCCTATTGTTGTCTGGGGCTCTAAACTGAAGTGATGTAGGCTAATTTAAAATATCGCTCAAACGTTCTGTTTTGGATGCTTAGGCCTGATTATGCAACCATTTGGATAAATTATGGTTCTATTCTCGACAGTTTACACGGTCCAAAAAGTTACATTAGCAGGCTACTCATACGGTGTATTTCCATCACACCATATTCATCTCTCTCCTTTCAAACTGTACTATTTTACATTGAGCAAAGAGCAAGCGGAAATATCTCCTCGATAGGCTAGTAGTAGTAAATAAAATCGTCAAATTAAGTGTACAACAAGTTGTTGTAGTCTAGCTTTTCCTGGGACTCCAAGAGCTAAGGGGAATAGATGTAGCTGAGAGGCAGCAGAGAGGACAGGTGCGTAATTGCGCAAAGAGAACCGTGAATACAGACTAGAGATGAGTAGCCTAAATTAGTATGCAATCCATCATTCGTTGGCTAAATATTAGGCCTAAGTCCGAAACGAATAGCCTATACTGAAGTAAATAGCCTATACCCAATGAATTTACACAGTGAAATATTTTTTAAATCAGATTATGAACTAACAGGTAGCCTGAGATAGTCTGCTCTCGCAGTCCCCGCAGGCACGGAGCTCGACAAGAAAAGTATCATACCTAGGCTATAACAACAAAATGCATTTCATATTTTTTTCTAGTGTATAAATTTTAGTCTAGGCTGTGTAAACTGCAGTGAATATGCCATTTAAACAACCGCTAAAAAGCACTGTGTTTTGAATGCATGTTTCGTCCGAAATAATAATGTAGCCTAGGCAACCATTTGGATCGGTAATGGATCGGTAATGGGTCATTTCTCGACATGTTTACAAGATCCAGAAAGGCACATTAGACTTTAGTGTGTATTTGTCAGGCTGTATCAGCGGTAACAGATAAGTCTATACCATCGGAAAATTGCCTTCTTATGCGCTGTTTGTCGTGGATCATTATTCCTCCCAAGTAGTCCTATAATTAATGTGGCCAACAATACGCTCACACATGCCCAGCTATTCAGGCAAGTTTAGCCTGTGCTCTGCCTCCTCTTCATAGCCCCGTACGAACCATCCTGATCTAGCGAGCTCATATTCTGTTTTGCTACAACACAATGTAAACTCGTGAGAGCACAGTGGTTCGTTCGAGGCTCCGAGCAGCCTTGCACACCTAGAACCAAGAACGCTTCAATAGAACTCGTTTTTATTGGTTGTCAATGACAATGTTTCATCATCGGAGGGACAGGGAAAAAATCGCTCTGAAAGTGATCCAAACGATAGCTATTGTTATCGTTCTCCAGTCTTTTTGTAGTTGTCGTTATAGTGTTAACGCCCCTGGCACTTTTAATTCTATATTTTTATTATTGTTATAGTTATCGTCATAGTTATCATCCTTGGTGTGGATGGCCCTTTAGGGTTAGGGAAAATAGGATTTTGAATGGAAATACATTTTAGGTCCCCACAAGGGAAAACATATGTTAAGTGTGTGTGTGTGTGTGTGTGTGTGTGTGTGTGTTTGTGTGCGTGCGTGTCAGTTTGCGCAAAAGGGAAGATTTTAGTATGAGAGGAAATAGGAGATATTCATTGTCTCTCTTTTTGAGACATCCTCCTTCTGTGTGATGCTTCTGTCATCTCCCAGAGCAACAAAATAACCTCTTTGTCTTTGAGGAAGGATTGAGACCTAAAGTGGTTTTATTCCCACTGTGAGCTGCATTTCATAGTGACAGGTGTCAGCATCATTGAAAATTTAATGTGTGAAACATTTTGGCAGTATATCCTCACTGGTGACAACGAGGCTGCATGTGTTACATCACAGCTTGAAGGTGACTGTTCTTTGAATTATTTTACATAGTGCACTTAAGCACTACTTCACTTGAGAAATGCATTTTTTTTGCAGTGGCTTTTAGGTAGCTGTCCTCTTGGTTGATCTGGGTAGTCGGATAGTTATTGATATACAATGACAATCTGTGCTATGTTGTGTGGCGTGTCCTGCTGGATTGTAGCACCAACTACTGTGTTATTATTTTCCCTAATGTGTATTTTTGAAGAGAACCTGTCTTGCTTTACTGTTGGCCCACACGACTTTGCACAGACTAAAAAATGAACTGCTGGCTTTCCTACGCCACTGTTTGCTCGGGGGGTTTGACTGTATACCACTACAATCTTATCCTGGTGCATGTACAGTCTGTTGGCCACTAGAGGGCAGTGTTATCCTTGGAAATACAACAGCGTCCTAAGAAAATAACCTAACTAGATCCATCCCATACTGTACTTAGTGATTCTGGCTCTGCATTGACACAAAACAATTATTTGGACAAATTCACATTAAAAGTCTCTATTGCAGTATATTGTCACTTAAATCTTGTATTCTCTCCACAAAGGTGTCTCACTTACTCTGTCACACCTCTCTTTCCTTTCCTCTTCACCTTATTTTCTCGTCAAGTCTTTTATTCAGTTTACCTCTCGCCTCAGCTCATAGACGCCGTCTATTTTTGTCACCAATTCCCTGTCGAGTCATTAATAACTTAACAGCCTTTCATTAGTGACTATGAACATTGTGTTGCTGTCACATACTGTATAATGACTTGATCATGACAACAAAGTGATACGCAAGGACAATCATTTGATTCAAAGAGATGGATACTTCTTCTTCATCATCTGTCAATCTTGCCGTCCCCGATCTCAGCTCTGCCCCCTTGACCCACCCAAAGGAAGGAAAGGAATGTCTAGCTTAATCTGTTATCCTCAATCCACTTGTTCCCTGCTGGAGATTACACGACTAGGCCCTAATCCCACACATCCCGGGGCGAAGAGAGATGGGCATTTCCTTTTTTGACAGGGGCACAGCGGTAGGTAAGGGTTACCTTGGGGGGGCGGCCCAAGCCATGTTTTCAGTTCTCTAATCCCCTCTCATCCCCTGTAAGCTTTCCTAAAATGGACCTGGTATAATCCGCTCCGTACTCCGACCTATCGCCTCTGCAATTCTCGTTGAAATACTCATAGAATAGGATGGGTTCGACATAGTGGCACTCTTTACACTGCACGGGTGCCTTCTGTTGGCTAAACGTTTGGCTACATTCTGATCGCCATGTTCTCTCAGCTTTCTCTTCTCTTTCTCTTCTCTTTGAGGTGTGTCAATTCATGGAAGTGCTTAAGAATAGTGATGTATCAACTGAGTGGACCAGTACCGGTTGGAGTCTAGGCTTTTTTACTCATCCAGGGTAGCACAATATAGTTACGTTGCACATCAAATACAGTCTGACACCCAGGCTAGAGTGTGTTGTGGACCAATTGCATGACTCGTATTGTGCCAAACGCACCCAAAGCTTGAAAACAAGTCCTGGCAGTGTTAGAACTGCGCTAGATTATCGGGTTATAAATGTTGGATTGAGTTCTGTGGTTCTCAGCCAGCTGGCCACCTGGATAAATGAGTTTGTCCCCTGATTACATTCCCATTCATCTTTCAGCTATTAGCATTGAGAGCTGGGGCTGTATGCCTTGGCATGGTACGGAACAAATAGGCCTCAATGTAACCTAAAACATACACTCTTACATGTACATAAATCACTCATGTTCCAGGCATTTAAAGAATCAGGACACACAAGTGTAGCCGCCCCACAGACTGCATCTTAGGGTGGATTAGTCGTGTTAAGTGGGATGAAAAAAAAGAGAAAGCGTAGTGAATTGAAGTCAAATCCTCTTCCCGACTATTTATTAATCCTATGTGTGTGTGTGTTTGTGTGTGTGTGTGTTTTCCTGAGTGTAGCCTATGTGTGTGTATGTGTGAGATTTAATTGTGTTTTTGTGGAGGGTGCAGTGTGTGTGTGTGTGTGCATTAGTGGCCAGAGAAGGAGATAGGATCTACTAGGATTACTGTATAAACCCTCATGTCTGTCAGTAATAGATCAATTCATGAGATTTTGTATTACAGTACATCTTATATATTGGGGTGGGCCAGTAACCGAAAGGTTGCTGGATCGAATCCCCGAGCTGACAAGGTAAAAATGTGTCCTTCTGCCCCTGAACAAGGCAGTTAACCCACTGTTCCTCGGTAGGCCGTCATTGTATATCATAATTTGTTCTTAACTAACTTGCCTAGTTAAATAAAGGTTGAATGAAAAAAATAGATCAAATGGTGCTAAGACAATTGAGGATGTAGTGAGTAGTTACATAGGCAGTTGCTGCGTAATAACACACGGTCCAACATTACCATGTTGCTATGTTACAAAGTCTGTAACTCCAGATGTAATGTATATCAAATAACTATATTTTGTTATGTGTAACTACTGTCTAAAAAAAGTGCCATGTGTCCTGTGATCATCAGATTGTTAAAATAAAAGCACACACAACACACACACACACACACACACCACACAGCACACACACACACAACACACACACACCACACACACACACACACACACACAAACACACACACACACACAACACACACACACACACACACACACACCACACACACACACAACAACACACAGGGCGTGAGCCAGATGATGGTTGTGTGGAACCTATAAATCCTCAATACAGTTTTCCCTGTTTTTATCGCGTGCTGGGTGATACATAGAGGTCCAATCCCTTCCATGGGCCACACTCCTGTGGTGGGATGGCTCAGAGATGAATGAAACGGGTGGGCAGGCACTAGACTGAACACTCACTCGTGTGTCCACAACACAGTACATTACTCTTTAGACTGACGTGGCTGCTGTCCACCTCGCTAACCCTGTATGCCAACACCAACCCAGCTCCAGTCACTGACTACCGACCAGCGTAAGGGTAAAGGGCATGGGGTGAGGGAGGAGAGGATAGGATAAGTTTTAATAGGAAGGAATAGTGATGATTTGTCTTTGGAAGACTGTTTAAGAAATGAGAAAACCTTGGATTTCCATGTTTCACACATGCAGTACAGTTGAAGTCTTTCTTGCATAGAATTAGGATTAGAACGAGTCATTTTATAGGATCTCTATGGTTACTTGTAGGTTTGAGAAGGAGCAATTGATATACATGACGTACTGGTTGTGGTCACTGTACCGTGGCTTTTTTGGGTGGGGTATCAGTGACAACCTTGTTGATGTTTTCATACTTTGAATTAATATAAAACAAAGTTGTTTGGATGCCTGATTCTTTCTGTATTCATGAATGAAGCTTGATTTTGGCTGAATGAGAAAACAGACTGGCAACGCATCCATGTTTCGGAGTGTTTTGGCTGTTTTAGCAGTGTAAATACCAGATGCTGTGTTGGTAGAAAAAGGCTTTTATGCTGTAACTCTTCCTGAGCTGATAAAAGTGACAGTATGAAATGTCCACGGCCGTCACATTGCTGACATCCGCGCTACAGGCGTTAAAACCCAACAACATGTGCATTTCATTTCATTCAACCCTACTGAAACAGTCATTTATTCAACCCTACGCAAACAGTCATTTCATTCAACCCACTGCGAAACAGTCATTTCATTCAACCCTACTTGAAACAGTCATTTCATTCAAACCCTACTGAAACAGCATTTCATTCAACCCTACTGAAACATCATTTCATTCAACCCTACTGAACAGTAATTTCATTCAACCCTACTGACACACCAGCCCCTCATTTCACCCAATTTCAACCCTACTGAAAGAGTAGTCATTCATTCCAACGGCCTACTTGTAAAACAGTCCATTTTCATTCAACCTTTACCCCTACATGAAAAACCGAGTCCATTTCATTCTAACT
>NC_036867.1:8393356-8555145 GCF_002910315.2 Salvelinus sp. IW2-2015 | reverse complement strand
AAAGAGAACGAAGATGGGCCTGAGTGATCATGTTTCATCCTCAAAACTTGCAGGTCATGTTTTTTCGCAGACAGACAAACAGCCCAACCAGGACACTCAACCAACCCCTCCCCAAGGTAAGCTGCCCCCCTGGCTCCCCACAGGTAACCACAAGACCTGCCCCCTGGCTCCCCACAGGTAACCACAAGCTGCCCCCCTGGCTCCCACAGGTAACCCCAAGCTTCCCCCCTGGCTCCTCCACAGGTAACCCCAAGCTCCCCCCTGGCTCCCCACAGTAACCCCAAGCTTCCCCCCTGGCTCCCCACAGGTAACCACAAGCTTCCCCCTTGGCTCTCCACAGGTAAGCCCAAGCTGTCCCCCTGGCTCCTCACAGGTGAAAACCACAAGCTTCCCCCCTGCTCTCACAGGCCACAGGTAACCCCAAGCTTCCCCCCTGGCTCCCCACAGGTATCCACAAGCTGCCCCCCTGGCTCCCCACAGGTACAGGGTGGCCTCTCCTAATCTGCTCTGATCTCTCCCAATGTCATATTGTAGCTGTTCTCTGAATTGATTTGAATGGAAAACATTAATTTAACCCTTGTCTTAAGGGTAAAAAATGACTCGCCGCTCGCTATGTTTAACAGCAGAGAAAACCCCCTAAATGATATTTTCCGAGAGTGACCCCAACATTAGAAAAAGTGAAACATCGCCTTTGTTCATATTTCCATGAAAGCTGTACAGCACCAGGATACAACGATTGTTTTAGGGGCATTTTTGACCCGGCAGTTATAAAATCATTTACACACCACAAAAACCACAAAGACACACACACACACTCACACACACACACAATGAGAAATTGAGATGATGTGTGCTACTGATTGAACTCAGCCAGCAGCTCCTGAAGAGGAAGATCAGCATGGTTGGCACAGTTAGAAAGAACAAGACTGAGCTCCCCCATGCACTCCTCGCAACAAGGGGGAGAGAGGCCTTCTCATCAAAGTTTGCCTTCACCCCCACCACTGTAGTTTCTTACCTCGCAAAGAGGAACAAGAATGTGGTCCTCCTGAGCACACTGGACAAAACGGCTGTGATCAGTGATCGTGAGGACAGGAAGCCAGCCATCATCCTGGACTACAACCACAACAAAGGAGGCGTGGACAACATGAACAAGGTGATTGGAACTTACATCTGCAGGAGGATGACTGCCCGCTGGCCCCTGGTCATCTTCCATAACATCATTGATGTGTCCTCATACAATGCCTTCGTGACATGGAACAAGATCATCCCTACCTGGATGCCTGATAAGCCGAACAAGAGGAGGGCGTTCCTGGAGCAGCTGGGAAAGGCACTTGTAACCCCACACATTCAAAGAAGGGAGCGCCCGCACAGCAGCCTCTGCAGCGCTTGTGAAAGCTGTTCAGGGGGCTGAATCTTGTCCTGATCCACCTGAGGCTGTCGCTGGGGCAGGCAAGAGGAGGAGATGCCAATTCTGCCCCCCAAAGGACTGTAAAGCAAATACTACGTGCTGCATATGTGAGAAATACATCTGCAAAGTCTATGCACCCACACTTGCATACTGTCCTACATGTGCTAATTAGAGTTGATTGATTTATGTTCTTCACATTTTTGTTTTGTGTCTATTATCTTATCCTTATTTATTGTTGTTGTTTGCCCACACCCACAAGATGTATAATGGTTTAAAAAAATGGGAGAAGACTAGTATTTTGTAGTTTAATTCCTCCTTGTACAGTATATAAGAATATATCACTATGTTGTAAAAAAAGTTCAAGACTGTCATTGTTTCCCTTCAATAAAATGCATTCAAAACTACTTTCTGCATCTCTTGCAAAAAAATAATATTTACACCTATGCAGTACCTTGAGCAATAATAATAATAATAATAAACCTCTACTTTAGTAAAGAAAACAATTATGATCGATGTGTTGAAATAAAAGCGAGTGGTGTCCACTGATTAAATGCAGTCTTTCTGCAATGTGAAGAGGAAAAACCCAGATATTCACAAAGTTTGTGATGAATGACAGGTTGTTTCTTCACGCAAAATAGATTTGGCATTTAAAATTCAATTAAGCTGCTTTATTTTAGGGGTTTAGTGAAGGCAGGTCATTTTTACCCTTAGGATAAAGGGAGTATATGGAATGTTAAGACTACACAAGGGTTAAGTAAAATGCTGAAAAATACATGCACAACAAAAATATAAACGCAACATGTAAAGTATTGAGCTGTTGCCAGTGAATTCAATGTTCATTTCTCTACCATAAGCCACCTCCAACGTAGTTTTAGAGAATTTGGCAGTATGTCACAACCGCAGACCATGTGTAACCACGCCAGCACAGGACCTCCACATCCGGCTTCTTCACCTGCGGAATCATCTATGGGGAAGGGGGTGGGGTGCTGAGGAGTATTTCTGTCTGTAATAAAGCCATTTTGTGTGGAAAAACTCATTCTGATTGCCTGGGCCTGGATCCCCATTGAATGGGCCTGGCTCCCAAGTGGTTGGGTCTATGCCCTCTCAGGCCCACCCATGTCTGCGCTCCTGCCCAGTCATGTGAAATCCATAGATTCATTTATTTAGATTGACTGATTTCCTTACATGAACTGTAACTGAAATTGTTCCATGTAGCATTTATGTTTTTGTTCAGTATAAGTAATCACTCAATTACATTTTTTAAAGATTGTTGGATAATCACTCAATTAAATTGAGTTCAGTTCAGTTCAATTTATTGCTCTCTGGTCTCTTCCTCCTTTCCTCTTTCCCACTCACTCTCTTTCTCTCCCTGTCGGCCTTTTTATCACTCTTTTTTTACTCACTCGTTTTACCCCCCCTCCCACTCTTTCTCCCTCCCTCCCTCTTTCTCGCTCTGTAGGCCGGCCGCGTGGCTTCAAGCTCCGCCTGCCCTCACTTCGCTCCCTCAGCAACAGCAAAGCCTCTCTGGACGACCCAGAGACAGGGCGCCTCCCGGCCCCTGGCTACCCCAGCCACGAGTCCCTGGCTCTGGGAGAGCTGCTCTCCCTGCCCACATTACCTCCGGGGCACAAGAGCTCCAGTAGCACAGGCAGCAGCAGCAGGCCGGTCCTCCTGTGGCCCGAGGACCAGCGCGGCCTGCTGGGCTCAGAGCCTCCACCGTCCGCCACCCCCTCCTCGCTGCCCCCCGGCCAGTCGCCGTCCCGCATCGCCCTCCAGACGCTCAACCCGAACGTCTCTCTGTCCAACTGCAGTCTGTCACACAGTCGCTCCCGCGAGAGCTTCCACAGCATGCGGCGGGCGTCGTCAGTGGATGACATCGAGGCCATGCGGCCGGCGTCAGACCGGAAATACAGCACAGCCCATCCCATCCACAGCAGCACAGGTAGGGGAGGAGGGGGAGGGTAGGGGGGCATACTTCAAATGGCATTGCACCCTGAGAAAGCAAATGCCCACCATCTCCTTTCCTGTATTTGAGCTGGATACCAAACACCCACAAACACACAGAGGTAAAGAGTGTGTGCGGTAGGAATTTGTGCGTTGTCTTTTAGAAGCTTTGAAAAACACAAAAGGCACCTACATTCCCTGGTTGTGTTTAACCACAAACATTTTAGCCTGTGCTGTGGCCAACTACTTCTAATGAACAAGAACAAGAAGTTGGCTGAAGCACAAACGGATCTGGACCCCCCCCCCCCCCCCGCCTTAGGCCAACCACTTACCGCTCATTGAGCTTTAATGCTAAATTGTACATTGTAATTAATGAGCTTTAATGCTAAATTGTAATTATTTCGCCTCAATGGCCTATTTATTGCCTTATCGCCCTACTCTTCTACATTTGCACACACTGTACATGCATTTTTCTATTGTGTTATTGACTGTACGTTTGTTTATGTGTAACTCTGTGTTGTCGTTCGTGTCGCACTGCTTTGCTTTATCTTGGCCAGCTCCCAGTTGTAAATGAGAACTTGTTCTTAACTGGCCTACCTGGTTAAATAAAGGTGAAATAAAAATACATTTAAAAAATGAGGTCAATGCATGATTCATGTGATATGTCAAAGTTACAAGCTTAGGATGTGGTTCTAATCACACCTGGGTTGAAATTCTATTTGAAATCACAAAAATAGTCGTGTGCCATATGGGTGAGCTTTGATGTTTTGGGACGATTATATTGTTTCCATTGCACCGGGCAAGCTCTATCAAGCACAGCTAAAGTACTTGAAACAATTTCAAATAGTGTTTGAACCCAGGTGGTCCTGATGGTCTGGACAGTCCTCTAACAGTGTGTTCTTTCAGGGGCGGTGAACAACAAGTCCAACATCCTCAACTCCACGTCGGACTCGGACCTCATGCGTTACCGCACCATCAGTAAGATCCCCCAGATCACCCTGAACTTCGTGGACTTCAAGGCGGACCCCCTGAGCACGCTGCCCCCGGGGGACATGGACATCATAGCCCCCTGCAAGCTCATCGACCGCACACACCACGTCACCGATAAAGTCACCCAGGTACGAGGGCCGTCCATGTGTGTGTTCAGCGTGTGTAAGCCAAGTGTGTGTGGGGGTGGTGCGTGAGGTAAGGTGTGCTTATGGACTGCTGTGGTTTTCTTCATTTCCTCTGTCCGGGTTTATACTGTGTGTGTTTGCTGAAGCCTGGCATGCATCACCCAGGTGGTAGCGTCTCATTGGTGGGGGATGGGGTGAGTTACCCCACAAAGCGCCGGTTTGTAGACCTAGTGAAAACGCTTGGCGAATACAATACTAGTGGATTGGTGGTTGAGATCTTGGGTTCCTGCCCTGAGTGGAAACCTGGTGTGGAGGCTTGCTGTTGGCTATATTGGTGTCTTCAGTGATCCTTGTCTGCGGTGAGCCAGGGTGTGGCTAAGGCCTCAGCGCTAGCTAGCTTGATTGAATGAGAAGCGGATGTATGGCGCTCAGATTAAACAGTGACCAATGATTCTGTCGCTGTGGCGTTCTCGTGTGCGTTGCAGAATAACATGTAATTGCGTTATAGGGACAGTAATTCATATGACGTGAAAGTGGGGGCATGTTCCACAGTTGGACACCTCTTTTTAATTTACTTTGTTGCACAGAGATTGAATTTACTCATTAAGGGGCGTTGTAGTATGAAGTAGAGGGGAAATGGGAGGGGAAATGAGAAAAGGGCAAGCATAGACAGAACGATGGAGAGCTGAGCAAGGGAAGAGAGTGGCTTCCTGACCTTATCCAGAGAAACTGGATAGTTAGTGCATTCATCTGAGTGAGTGAGACAACCACATATCTCAGTCATGGAAGCTATCAGCAGATCAGCAAAGTCAGTGCTAGTAGGAACAGTTAAGTGTTAGTTAGTTGTTGTTGTTTTGGGGCGGTGAGAGGGGGCTGTTGTGGGATGGATCAAGATACTTCATGATACTTCTCTCTCTATCTCTCTCGCTCTCTCTCTCTCTCTCTCAGGCTCACTCTCTCATCTTCTTCTCTCGCTTCTCTCTCCCTTCTCTCGCTCTCTCTCTCCCCCTCTCTCTCTCTCCTCTCTCTCTCTCTCTCTCTCGCTCTCTCTCTCTCTCTCGCGCTCTCTCTCTTTCTCTCGCTCTCTCTCCCCTCTTCTCTCGTCTCCTCTCATCCCCCTTCTCTCTCTCTCTCTCCCCCTCTTCTCTCGCTCTCTCTCTCCCCTCTTCTCTCGCTCTCCTTCTCCCCTCTTTCTCGCTCTCTCCCTCTCTCCCCTTTCTCTCTCTCTCTTCCTCCCATCGCGCTCTCTCTTAACCTCGTTCTTAGGGAGAAATGCTGCTGTACATCCTATACAAGACATACTACGCCATATCAAGAGCCACTACTCACTAAGGCAGGCTGGCTTTACAGTATACACAGCTTTTAAATAGGTAAAGCGGAGGGGAACCAGGACAGGTGCTAGAGTACAGACTGGCTGTACTAGCGGTAGGTCGATGTCAGGGGCGTGACAGTGGTCCCCTGTCCTCTGGGTGCCCTGTGGTGGTGTCACCACACGTCAGCACGGTCGTGTGGCAGGTGGCAGGCAGGCTCACGGCAGGCAGAGGCGCCCGGTACACCAGCCAGACCAGGAACCATCCAGATGGAGGAAGCACCAGCTGTCTCCTAATGCAGTATGTGGTGGTAACCGGTTGTTTATGGTGCTGTATGGGAACTAAAGTTGCAGCACACACAACAGGTATGGGTACAATATGCAGGCACATCAGTTATATCCACACCTAAACAGCAGGTGTGGGCGTGTGGGCGTGTACACAAACGCACACACGCACACACATGCACCCATGCACGCATGTGCACGCACACACGCATAACAGCAATTGCACAGAGCTGTTCACTGACACTATAAATACAACGACACATAAAGATCTACAGTACACACACACTGGTTAGTATACAATGTCATTATCAAAGTCAAGACAGAACATTGGCTTTTCCGGACAGCATGTAATGTTTTTACAATAAGTGATTTGAAAAAAGAGTTAGTTATGAGGCCATAGAGTTTATTAACCAAAGGCAGAATAACTACTTTACCACCTATGACCTGCAGGTGGCAGCACCATCCAACACTCCTCAGTGCCCAGTTTTTCAAACGTTATCTATCTGGATTTCGCCTATCCGATAGGATTAAATGCATAGAAATAGAATGAATAGAACTGAGGAATCATTGCCTTGAATGGGACTCAGTTTGTTCAGTCCAATCTCTCCCTGCTCACACACTCACTGAGAAATCATGATCACTGTTCCCGTCCTTCGTCCTCCCTCCTCCACTGAGATCTCCATCCGTCCCTTCATCCCCGTTCGTTAACACACACACACACACACACACACACACACACACACACACACACACACACACACACACACACACACACACACACACACACACACACCCTCCTCCACCAGCTAAAGCGATACAGATCACATGAAGCCATTCATTCAGAGAGAACCTGCAAATGTGCTCTAGGACTATTGTATGCGTGTGGTGTATTAGCTACATGGTAGAAAGCAGGGCTTGAGTGTGCGGCTGACCTGTGTTTGAGACATAACCGGCTCTAATGAACAGGGGATGAAGGGACAGATGTAGGGATGGAGATCTCTGTGGAGCAGGGAGAACGAAAGACAGGAACAGTGATCATGATCTCTCAGTGAGTGTGTGAGCAGGGAGGCATTGGACTGATCACTCTGTGTCCCAGGGACCAGACTCATGCACCAACACACACACACTCCCAGCGACACTTCTATAGCTGCACTGCACTCATGGCTCACTGCCCACACACACACACACACACACACACACACACACACACACACACACACACACACACACACACACACACACATATATATGCAGTAATTTTTATGCACACAAAACACACATGCGTAGTACATTGTGAACACAGCCATCGTGATAGACACATACAGTACACACACATATACACACTCACACTCACTTGCACACATGTACACATGTGCACGCCCACCCACTTGCTTGCACACATCTCTATCCACATGCTCTTCACCACCCAACACATAGAGAGACCCTCCCGTCCCAAGCAGCACTTCACCACCTAACCCACATGGAGGAATGAGGAATGTCACACTTCTTCAGCAAACGTCAACATGGTAGGAGCATGAACCTCAGACTGTAGAACCACCTACAAACTACACAACTAGTCAAATGCAATCATGAGATTAAGCATTTTTGTGAAATCCTTTCATGTTTAGTACCACTCACCTTGTTAGAGTTGGCAGTTGGGAAAAGCTTCACTGTTTCCATGTACATTAATGTCTGATGTACAGAGATGCACAGAAGAGAGAATCTTGATCCAAGATCTTGGATCATCTTGTGGGTGTCCCTTTGACTTTCTAGCAGGAGACAGATTTCCAACAGCTCTTGTGTCTGTATTAAAGACACAGGAGCTGTTGTCTCGGGGAGATAGCAGATAGGGAGCTAATGTCTTCAATTAGAAGTATAGCACAGTGGATGCAGACTGGGGGACCATAATGTATTGTGCCTCTAACTTTAGGAACCAACTTAAAAGTTAGGCTCTCCAGAGGAGGCGAGTGGACATTAAATAGATACTTGCATTACATTTATTTTTATTAAAATAGATATACTGTGTATGTACAGTACCAGTCAAAGGTTTGGACACACCTACTCATTCAAGGGTTTTTATTTATTTCTACTATTTTCTACATGGTAGAATAATAGTGAAGACATCAAAACTATGAAATAACACATATGGAATCATGTAGTAACCAAAAAAGTGTTAAGCAAATCAAAATATATTTTATATTTGAGATTCTTCAAAGTAGCCACCCTTTGCCATGATGACAGCTTTGCAGACGCTTGGCATTCTCTCAACCAGCTTCATGAGGTAGTCACCTGGAATGCATTTCAATTAACTGGTGTGCATTGTTAAAAGTTAATTTGTGGAATGTATTTCCTGAATGCATTTGAGCCAATCAGTTGTGACATGGTAGGGGTGGTATACAGAAGATAGCCCATATTATGGCAAGAACAGCTCAAATAAGCAAAGAGAATCATTACTTTAAGACATGAAGGTCAGTCAATCTGGAAAATTTCAAGAACTTTGAAAGTTTCTTCAAGTGCAGTCTCAAAAACCATCAAGCGCAATGATGAAACTGTCTCTCATGAGGATGACCACAGGAAAGGAAGACGCAGAGTTACCTCTGCTGCAAAGAATACGTTCATTAGAGTTAACTGCACCTCAGATTGCAGCCCAAATAAATGCTTCACGGAGTTCAAGTATCAGACACATCTCAACATCAGCTGTTCAGAGGAGACTGTGTGAATTAGGCCTTCATGGTCGAATTGCTGCAAAGAAACCACTGTAAACACACCAATAAGAAGAAGAGACTTGCTTGGGCCAAGAAACACGAGCAATGGACATTTGACCGGTGAAAATCTGTCCTCTGGTCTGATGAGTTCAAATGTGAGATTTTTGGTTCCAACCGCCGTGTCTTTGTGAGACGCAGAGTAGGTAAACGGATGATCTCTGCACGTGTGGTTCCCACCGTGAAGCATGGAGGAGGAGGTGTGATGTTGTGGGGGTTCTTTGCTGGTGACACTGTCAGTGATTTATTTAGAATTCAAGGCACACTTAACCAGCTTGTCTACCACAGCATTCTACAGTGATACGCCATCCCATCTGGTTTGCGCTTAGTGGGTCTATCATTTGTTTTTCAACAGGACAATCACCCAAAACACACCTCCAGGCTGTGTAAGGGCTATTTGACCAAGAATGAGAGTGATGGAGTGCTGCATCAGATGACCTGGCCTCCACAATCGCCCAACCTCAACCCAATTGAGATGGTTTGGGGTAAGTTGGACTGCAGAGTGAAGGAAAAGCAGCCAACAAGTGCTCAGCATATGTGGGAACTCATTCAAGACTGTTGGAAAAGCATTCCTCATGAAGCTGGTTGAGAGAATGCCAAGAGTGTGCAAAGCTGTCATCAAGGAAACGGGTGGCTACTTTGAAGAATCTCAAATATAAAATATATTTTGATTTGATTAACACTTTGTTGGCAACTACTTGATTCATAATGTAGTTCATTATTTCTTTGTTTTGATGTCTTCACTATTATTCTACAATGTAGAAAATAGTAAAAAAATAAGAAAAACCCTTGAATGAGTAGGTGTGTCCAATCCTTTGACTGGAACTTTATAAATACATAAATAAAAAAGTGCATATATATGTATATGTATATAATTTATGTATGTACTTTTATTAAATAAAATAAAAATTAATTCCATCAAATTAACTGTATTATAAAGTGAAATGTGAACTAATGAAGAGTAGAAAGTATGGCTGTATAGACTTTTTTATATTTCCATACATCATAGCTGGCTTGTAGCTTCCTGAATATGCGTATGACAACACTTAATATATTGCTGCTGGGTTGTTAATGTTCAAATATTAGTTGTGTGGAGAGATAATTCAACGTTTATTCGTCACTTGCACAGGATACAACAGGTGTAAAACAGTACAGTACAATTCTTACCCTGAAAGCTCTTTCCCAACAATGCAGTGATAATGATAATAATAATAATAATAATAATATAATAATAATAATAATAATATAGATGATAAGAAAACCTTTAAAAAATGATATAGTATACGTACACAGGTCAGTGCCAGTACAACACTGCTCAATCTACAATGTCATTATCAAAGTCAAGACCAAACATTGGATTTTCCAACCAGTTGTAATCTTTTTCCAGGAAGTGATTATGAGGCCATAGGGTGTATTATGACTCCTAACAGAAGGCACAATAACTACTTTACCACCTATGTTGCTGGTGGCAACAATTGAGCAACATTGCAGAATTTAATGTAAACATCAAATTTAATAGATTCATATTGTGTGTATATATATATATTTTTTTAAATATATATTATAATCTAGTCATTTGGTCACACAGCAAATACTTTTGGTGTCTCTGCAAATCTCATGGAGAGAATAATGTAGTTTGACAGGTGCATGTGTAATGACTTTTTAGTTGTTTTTATTCGTTTTATTTCTTTGCTTTATATTAGGCAGCGTTCAGCATTGTTCAACTCCAATTTCTGCTTCTCTACTTTTTAACTGAATCAAAATCTATGCCATGGTTGTGTCTCCACATTTCCTGTTATATTTGATGTGAGCAGAACAGATGGCTCCAAAATGGATTGTAGCGTTAATGTCTGGGATGTAGAAATTGCTCGGCTCAAATGAATGTCTTGCATTTATTTGCATACTTTGGAGGAGTGTGCACGAGCTCTTTAAATAGTGTATGATGTAAAGGATTCAAAAGTGGATATATTTAGCACCTAACATGTTTTCGTCTAGGACATGCCAGCAGCTGACTTTTAATATAATGCCAAGGTTGCATTTATGAAATGCATGGATTCACAAATTGGGATGCACTCTCCCATTAGTTATGAGCTATGTAATAGATTTTCAAAATGGACGCCTTATGTGTTTTTCATGATATGCAATTTCATTCAGTTGAAAACCGCTGCTTTTCCAAGGTCTCCACTTCACACACACACACACACACACACACACACACACACACACACACACCACACACCACAACACACACACACACACCACACACAACACAGCTTCGATCTCAAGGCCATCAGACTGTTAAATAGCCATCACTAACACAGAGAGGGCTGCTGCCTACATACAGACTGGAAATCATTGGAACACTAGTCACTTAATAATGCACTTTAATGATGTTTACATAACTTTCATTAGTCATCTCATATATACTGTATAATGTATTCTATACTATTCTACTGTTTTAGTCTATGCCGCTCTGACATTGCTCGTCCATAATACTTATATATTCTTAATTCCATTCCTTACTTAGAATTGTGTGTATTGGGTATTGTTGTGAAATTGTTAGATATTACTTGTTAGATATTGCTGCAATGTCGGAACTAGAAGCACAAACATTTCGCTACACCCGCAATAACATCTGCTAAACACGTGTATGTGACCAAATATTTTGATTTGATTTGATACACACACACACACACACACACAAACACACACACACACACACACACACACACACACACACACACACACACACACACACACACACAGAAAAGCCATAGAATCATTCTTTCGATAAAAATGAACTCTCTCTCAAGCATCTGATCTATATCGCTGCAATCTATATCTCCCTCCAAACCCGCTATTAATTCGAAGACGAAGGAAAAATACTAATGTTATCTATTGATTTTCTCATTTGAAACGCTCCATATACTTTTCGGTTTGCTGTTGAGTCAACGGGCTAACTTTGTTGTAACCACACACTCTGTCGGAGGCTGCTCGTCACCTTTGATTGATATTCGCCGGTGTGCTGGACAGCTGAGCGTCCAGATAGGGGGGTTAGGGTTCAAAACGTACGGTATCCTCTGACCCTCAAGGTCCTTTTCAAGTTGCCTCATTAATTGGAACTAGTTTTAACTGGTTCTCCTAACGTTATTCAATTCTTCACTGAGCTCACCGTTTTACAGTACTCTGTTGAGAGCGAGCAAAACATTGTCAGCCTGTTAATTCGAGTTGACTGTGTGAATATTACTCTCAGGGTGTTCTGGCTGAGTCCACAGATGCTGTTGTCTTTAAAGCTCAGTCAGGCAGAAGAGATGAACGCTGATTGGAACACTGAAGAAGTCAGCGATCTAACAATAGAACAGGGCTTCGTTCTGGTTGCCAGGTCTTAGTTTGGGTTGCCAGGTCTGGTTGATTGGAAAGGTAGTGCCAATTTATCAGTGTAGACATTTCTTTATGTAATAATACACATGTAGGAACTTAATGCTTTCAAATAACTTTTTGCTTAGTGCAGGAATTTAGACTGTACAAGGCTGTAGAATGAGCTCAACCCCGAAGACCAATAGGCTAAGTACGTTTCTTTATCTCACCTGCCTCGTAACCTTTGGCCTTTTCTGTCTAGAATGGCCGTTTAAGACCGCAGTTTATATTACAAGGCACTTTTAAGTGTTCATATCACAAGGCATTTTATGGTTGTTATGGGTATTTTCAACTACGCTGTGATAAGACAGTATCAGCTTTTGCTCTCAGGTATCTCTTAAACCTTAGCCTTTGTGTCCAAACCTCCTCAGTTACCGCCACACTTGATATTACAAGTTTTATGCGTACTGTTCATATGAAAAGGCACTTTATGTGTATTGTTGATATTACGCTTTATCCTCGTTGCAGTGATATGATCTGTACTGACTTAAGCCCTGGGTCTAGTCCCTTTGCTCCTACCTGTCAACCGAAAGCCATGGCCTTTGCCACCAATCTGCTCCCCCCCCTCTCTTTCTCTCTATCTCCGGGGTTGGGTCCGCAGCAGGCACTGTGCCCGTCCCAGCCCTGCCTTGCTCATTAGTTTGTTCCGGCGGCGTTGGCTAAGAGGCTGTCTGGCTGATTTACGCCAAGGCAAGGGAGCTTCTCGCCTGGCTGATTACTTTTCCCCGCCGCTGGCTGTGACCCCGTGCATGAAGAGGGAGGAGAGGGAAGGGGAGGGGCGATAGGAGGGCCAGTGCTTACTTGCAGGGCTACACGGGGAGGCAGGCACTTTGACGTCCTCTCCTGGAAAATGGCAGTGCAACGCTGCACAGGGAGAGGGGCGACAGGGTGATAGGTTGAGGGAGACGGAGGGTGAGAGAGGGATATGGAATGAAATGGGGTGAACGGAACGAAAGGGGCGAGAGAAAGATTGTGTAGTAAAAGGATAACAAGAGTATGCAGAAGGAGAGAGAGAGGGGTGGTAGAAAAAGAGAGAGAAAAGTAAGTTCCTCAACCCACACCTCTCCCATGTCCTTCCCCTCTATGTTTGCCTTTCTCCTCCCTCACCCCCCCCTCTCTCTCAATCTCTCTCCGTTTCCTCCCTCCCCCCCTCTCTCTTTCTCTATCCCATCCACCTCTCTTTATCCCTCTAGCTCTCCCTCTCATCCCTAGACCTCCCTCCATCCCTCCCTCTCTCTGCTGGTGACCCATTAATCACCATAGATCCCGGCTGGGCCATGCGCCTCACCGCCCTACCTCATCACGGAAAGGTAATTGAATCTGGGAGAAATCTGGCTCTGAGAATAAGCATCATTGATTGACAGGTAATTGACCCTCTTTATTTATGATCAGGTGTGGATGGGAGGGATGGGGGGAGTGTTAGTCCAAGATGATGTAGTTCAATATGACAGGACGGTAAACTTGTTTGACCCAGACTGTAGCTAAAAGAGTAGTTAAACCCGTGGACTGTCTCTAGGTAGAGAAGGAAAAAATGGTAGGTGTTAATGTCTGCTGCTACTGTAGCAATGCAAGCTGCCCACGGTTCAACTGGTAGTGCATCCAATTGTCTTGCCATCCACAATGATTCCTGACAACCCCCAACTGGGAAATGGTTAGTTCCAAGTTTGGCACTGAAGCAGCCAGCGACACAGCGAGAGGCCAATCCATCAAAGGTGAGAGGAGGGCGTGGGGAACGGACAGACTCATCTTGGGAGGTAGTGGAGAGAGCTGGGCCACAGTGTGGTGCTCCATCTCTGACAGAGAGACCCAGGTATCACTGTAGATCACTACACTGATCGCCTTTACCTGGCCTTGTCCCCTGACTGACTTTACCTGGCCTTGTCCCCTGACTGACTTTACCTGGCCTTGTCCCCTGACTGCCTCTACCTGGCCTTGTCCCCTGACTGACTTTACCTGGCCTTGTCCCTGACTGAACTTTGGCCCTTGTCCCCTGACTGACTTAACTTGGCTTGTCCCCTGACTGCCTTTACTTGGCCTTGTCCCATGACTGCCTTACCTGCCTGTCCCCTGACTGCCTTTACTGGCCTTGTCCCTGACTGCCTTACCTGGCCTTGTCCCTGCACGACTTACTGGCCTTGTCCTCTGACTGACTTTACCTGGCCTTGTCCCCTGACTGACTTTACCTGGCCTTGTCCCCTGACTGACTTTACCTGGCCTTGTCCCCTGACTGACTTTACCTGGCCTTGTCCCCTGACTGACTTTACCTGGCCTTGTCCCTGACTGACTTTACCTGGCCTTGTCCCCTGACTGACTTACCTGCCTTGTCCCTGACTGACTTACCTGGCCTTGTCCCTGACTGACTTTACCTGGCCTTGTCCCCTGACTGACTTTACCTGGCCTTGTCCCCTGACTGACTTTACCTGGCCTTGTCCTCTGCCTGACTTTACCTGGCCTTGTCCCCTGACTGACTTTACCTGGCCTTGTCCTCTGACTGACTTTACCTGGCCTTGTCCTCTGACTGACTTAACCTGGCCTTGTTCTCTGACTGCCTTGACCTGGCCTTTGTCCTGCTGACATGCCCTTTGACCCTGGCCTTGTCCTCTGACCTTGCCCCCCCTTGCCCTGGCCTTGTCCTCTGACTGCCTTGACCTGGCCTTGTCCTCTGACTGCCTTGACCTGGCCTTGTCCTCTGACTGCCTTGACCTGGCCTTGTCCAGTGACTGCCTTGACCTGGCCTTGTCCCCGATTTACACTCATTCTGTAGGTGAATATACTGTACACTCCATCTACACTTTTATCAGGTCGCGCACACACACACACTTTATTTATTAAATTCCCATTCACACCAAACCCTCTGCCTCAATCATTCCAAAGGTTAAGTCTGCTTTTGTGAATAGCACATCCATCGCTCCCCCACAGTACTGTACACCCAGGCAGCTCCCTTCCTCACAAAGACCCACAGACACAGAATCCCTCCTGTGGCCCATGGAAACCACACGAGGGCCCCGGAGAAGAGCCTCTGTCTGCTGTGAGGGCATCTGAGGGGCTACCTGGGGGAATAGACTGCCAAGGCTGCCATTTAAAACACAGTCATTATCCCTATTCCCATAGACGACTGGGCCTGCTGGAAATAAAACTGTAAATATCAACAGAGCCCCACTGTGCCTCAAGACTCACAACAAACTAGAAGAGACTGGAGCAGTGTGTACTGTAGGGTACCTAGGGATCAGTTCTCCTGACCTATACTCTTAGAAAAAAGTGCTGCCCCCATTGGAGAACTCTTTTAAAAGTTCCACATAGAACCCTCTGTGGAAAGGGTACTGTAACTCAAAAGGGTTCTACCTGGAACCAAAATGTTTTTTTTTAACAGGGCCCTCCTATGAGGACAGCCAAGGAACCCTTTTAGGTTGTAGATATCACCTTTATTTAATAAGACTCTACTGTAGCACATCGCACAAACAGATGGAGCTGGGTTGCAAGCAAACCATTTGTATAATACTTTTGCAGAGTAGACAATATCGTTTTTTATGAAGTGGATATTGGTTTTGTTTTTTAGTGTCTTCTTAAGCCCTGTGTAAATTGCACACACAAGACTATCTTCTTTGTTTGTCGTTCCTGGTTACCTTATAGCATTCACTCAGTGCAGTGACTCTCTGTTGAGTCCAGCTCACTTCCTGTGTGTGTTCTGATCATCCTACTTCCTTGCAGAGAGCACCCAGTTGTAATGTTGGCCTTCTAGCCAGACAGAGACATCAGTGGAAACCATGGATTTCCTAGATGCTATTGTGTTTTAATGTTAAAAGGTTGTGATTTGTTCCAGTGAAGGTGTATGTGCATGCGGGTACATTCTCTCTAGTTATAGTGTGTGTACAGTGCACTGTATTGGTGGTCCTAGTAGTCTGCCCTCTTCGTCCCGTTTAGACTCTTCAAAATGTAGTGTCTCTGTTGCATTGTGTCAAGGGCCACAGTGATGGTAGCTGCCAGGTAGACTGAGACCAATGTGCTGGAGATGACAGGAGAGATGGTGACACACACATACACACAGTGTTATGAAATCGTTGCTCCTCGCGCCCCGGCCCACCGCACACCGTGGCGTCCCCCTCTATCCGGCTGTCTGTGTGTTCTCACTGTCACCTAGCATGGTGTGAAGTCACCCCTGTAGAAAAGCCTAGGGCCTCACTTTACCTAAGAGGAAGGTTAGTGGAGAGAGCTTACAACTGACCTCCACTGACGCACCAAGGCATAGAGAAGCAGGGGGATGCCGGTGCTGGACTGTACCACACATACGGTTCAGTGGAGAACACGTTTTAGTGACTGGGAGATACAGCACCAGACCTGTGTTTCGCCAGATATGAAAGGTTCCCGAAACATGTTACCGATTGGCTCACCTTCAGGAAGTTTAACATGATTTAATTCCAAGAACAAATGTTCCATCCTTCCAATAAGACACAAAGGGACAGTTCATCAATAGGCCATTTCTGGAGCGTAATCACAGGGAATTGACATTGTACCCAATAGGATTATGCGATTACAGTTGTTGCTAAGTCATAAATCATTTGACTCTATGTTCCCTGAAGAGCAATCAACACCTTGATGAATATTAATAATATATGTTTACTTCAATGTACTAGGAGGAACCAATGCATGGTTCAATTAGTTTTCTTGTTTCTTGTTTCCTTGCTGCATAAGCAGCATTTGAAAATGGATGTTCCCCCACAAGCTTCCTTAACACACGATTGCTCACAACACCTGAGAGAGCGCACGGTGTCATATTGGATCTGCTACTGGAGGGTTACACCACTTGTGTCTTCGCAATATAAAATAGATACATAAAAACAAAATGTGTGCTGAATTCTAAAGAGACATATTCTGTTCTGCTGGCCTATAAGTGGGACCCGGCTCCCTTTCATAGACTTTCCATTTGGAAATACTGTTCCAATAGTGCCTTCATGCTGTAGCTCTGAGAATACGATTTTTTTTAAAGAACTATGTTTTTAACCATTTTTAGGGTGAAACTTTTAATGACCCCAGAATATAATACATGGACTAATATTAGGCATGTGACAGGAAATCCCATTAGAGCCCCAGTGTCATGAAACAACCAGTTTTAAACTCAGAAGTTAAGGATGAGCGTTAGGACGGGTTCCTCCCTCTCATGGTGTTGTCAAAGACCCAGTTTGGTAATCTCTCGTCTCTAACCGACCCGTCTACTGCTATCTGTCACCTCAATTTGGGCTCATCACTCAGCAGCGCCCATCCGCCACAGTTCAGCGCCATGCATGCCATCTGAACGCAGCCGTGGCTATCTGCGTAGCCCTGGGGTGACACGACTCTTTTGGAAGTGTGTGTGTTTTTAATGGCTGCTCTCACCTCATATTATCCAAGTGGACCCTTATTAGCTGCGCCGACCCGGGGAAAACACCGAATTATTTATGAAGCGGTGAGACTGTGTGTGTTGTGGGTCGGGACACTGTTTGCTTTCTCTGGCCGGCTCAGTGTTCAAGTCGCTGTGGAGTCATCTGCCTTATAGGGATTGTCAGTGCGGTCGCTTGGTCATCCAGTTGATTCCGTCCCATCAACTCCGATCTTTAGCGCCGGGGGGGGTTAATCACTTCTCGAAATGGCTGAGAAAGTGTGAGTGACTAATGTTTGTCTGTATTAACTTGAGTTGACGCAGAGAGGAAGAGGTTTCGCGAGAGGTTTCGCTCTCGCCAAAATATGACCAAAATAAGCCCAATGCGTTTCTAAGGGCTTATTTAGGTTTTTATGGGCCTTTGGGACAACGACTCCCATTGTTATGGCGGAGACAGGAGCATCTCATCATATACAGATCTCTGGTTGACGTCAAACTTCCATGTCACTGGCTGCACAGGAAGTACTTTGTGGAAGAATTAATTGGGGTGATGCTGTGGTTCTCCCAAAAATGTACACCTTGATTCGAGTGCATTTTCTTGACAGACCCTGATAAGCTCTAACGGTTAGAGTGGTGACAGACCCTGATAAGCTCTAACGGTTAGAGTGGTGACAGACCCTGATAAGCTCTAACGGTTAGGGACAGACCCCTGAATAAGCTCTAACGGTAGAGTGTGGACAGAACCTGATAAGCTCTACGTTAGAGTGGTGACAGACCCTATAAGCTCTAACGGTTAGAGTGTGACAGACCCTGATAAGCTCTAACGGTTAGAGTGGTGAACAGACCCTGAAAGCCTAACTTAGAGTGGTGACAGACCTGAAAGCTCTAAGGTAGAGGGTGACAGACCTGATAAGCTCTAACGGTTAGAGTGGTGACAGACCCTGAATAAGCTCTAACGGTTAGAGTGGTGACAGACCCTGATAAGCTCTAACGGTTAGAGTGGTGAACAGACCTGATAAGCTCTAACGTTAGAGTGGTGACAGACCCTGATAAGCTCTAACGGTTAGAGTGGTGACAGACCCTGATAAGCTCTAACGGTTAGAGTGGTGCCAGACCTGATAAGCTCTAACGGTTAGAGTGGTGACAGACCCTGATAAGCTCTAACGGTTAGAGTGTGACAGACTGCCATGAAAGCTCTAAGGTGGAGTGGTGACAACCTCGATAAGGCTCTAACGGTGTAGAGTGGACAGACCCTGATAAGCCTAACGGTTAGAGTGTGACAGCTAACACAGGTTATGGTATAAATACAATGTGCTAGCTTAAACATTGGTGGTCCTGAAATTACACCAATGCTTATGTAACTTCCTGTTGATGCCATGAAAGTCCTGTATTTGACTGTGCTTTGCGGACTGGCTGCTAGCAAGTAGCCAATAAGGGGGATCTCCCCAGAAGGACACTGCTTAAACACCACCTCACTAAGAGATACTGTAGACTAATAATCACTCCCACTGGCAAAAACTGGTGAATCAACGTTGTTTCCACGTTATTTTCAACAACAAAATACAAGGTGGGCCTCCCTGGTGGCGCAGTGGTCTAGGGCACTGCACGCATGCTAGCTGCGCCACCAGAGTCTCTGGGTTCGCGCCCAGGCTCTGTCGCAAGCCGGCCGCGACCGGAGGTCCGTGGGGCGACGCACAATTGGGCTAGCGTCGTCCGGTTAGGGAGGGTTTGCCGGTAGGGATATCCTTGTCTCATCGCGCTCCAGCGACTCCTGTGCGGCCGGGCGCAGTGCGCACTAACCAAAGGGGCAGGTGCACGTGTTCCTCTCGACACATTGGTGCGGCTGGCTTCCGGGTTGGAGGCTCGCGTGTTTAAGGAACAGTGCGGCTTGGTTGGGTTGTGCTTCGGAGACGTACGTGGCTTTTCGACCTTCGTCTCTCCCGAGCCCGTACGGGAGTTGTAGCGATGAGACAAGATAGTAATTACTAGCGATTGGATACCACGAAAATTGGGGAGAAAAGGGGATAAATACAAGGTGACGACGTTGAAGCAATGTTTCAAATTGATTGGATTTGCAAGAAGTAATTAACGTAGGGGAATTTCATCTTTTTTTCCACCTAAATCGAATGAGATGTGGACATTTTTGGTTGATTTTACGTTGAATTCCCATTAGTTGACAACACAACCAAAGGTCAAGCAAAAATAGACTTTGAACTGACGTCTGTGCCCATTGGGATGCTTCATTTGGTTTTTATATCGATATGCAGGCATTTCATTTATCACTCTGTGCAGCCCAGTGAGCATGCTATCACCGCCGCTGTTGTTAGTCAATAGAAAGATACATTAGAGATTAGCCGCGGTTGAATGTTTGCGTTAGCCATTAGCCGTAATTATATCTCCTGAGGCACACCAACACTTCTAAGAGAACGAGCCAACCCAGGTGAAGGACACTTGGCTAGTCTCACTATTGACTTTGAGCTTGATTCTGTAAAACACAAAATGTATTCAGAATATGAAGAAATAATAGCATATAGATCATTTTTTGGCAGTTGAATACAAAGGCAGAATTGGTCTAAGTGCTTTAGAAACCTGCGTCCCATTTTGTGCAAATAAAGACACCACCGTAAACCACTCTGGGGCAGGTTTGACTTACGGTAGCGACGAGAGGTTACAGAATTTAACGGTTTAAATGGTCATTCAAAAACCACCACCGTTTTGCCATTTAAAGAGCAAGTGCCTCAACCTTCAAACCCTTTTCGCTCTCTCAGCGTGCGTCCTTCTCCCCTGTCTTTGTGAGGGGTTGAGAAAGGTCATTTCCACCAACAGAGAGGTGCGAAGCGCCATCCGATGTGACTCGCCTGGGGAGCAAGGCCACTGATGATGTCTCTACCCCCTGTTGAGATTTGTTCAAGGAAATGGCCATAGTGTTTAGGAAGCAATTTCCCCTGTCACTCGAGGTGTTACTGTAGTATACTGTAGATATTCTGAAAAAAGTGCAGTTTCACAACGATGATTCAGAAATGTAGATATGATGGTAATGAGGAAATAAAGTGCATCAGCATGTCTGGGTTGTTTATTCTGCAGCAGCATATGTTATTGGAGTAATTGACATATTTTCTTAACATTACATAATGGACTCATTAAGTGATCGTTATGTGAAACGCAATCACAGCCACTTGAATATGATTATAGTTCCATTTCAACTTTAACCCCCAGAGGCATATTACTTTCCTAAATGTACATGTCACTTCCTCATGACTCGCTTCAACTTCCCTCAGAGCACCCAGAGGGCATGTACACCCACATCACCCAGTCTGCCCCCTTCAAAACTGTACACACACACACACACACACACACACACACACACACACACACACACACACACACACACACACACACACACACACACACACTGGCTGTTTTCATCCCTGGAGAATCTTCCTCCTATTCTAATTTAAGCGGTTTGATGATGAATAAGGAAGCTGTTCATTAATGAAGGATTTGCCAGTAAGGGTTTGTCCCGGTTCTGAAGTGTGATAAATTCTGCCTCTCGGTAACTAGATTACCTCACCACGTCGTCCGGGGAGCGTTAATAAGACCGGTGAGTCATCACAATGCCATTTGCCACAGGGATGAGAGGTGGGAGGTGGCTAGAGGTGGAGCTCGTTATTTGCGTCAAACCGGCAATACTTTGCTACACTCAATGGGCTCATTAACGTCACTGACCCCTCTAGAACACACACACACAGACTGGTGTTACATTAGCAAGTCCAGGCACTCAATTTACCCCCACACACAAGCAACCATGAACTTTTGGGAGCTTTGGGCAGTGCATGAGGAACACAAGGTCGTCCTGCTCTATCCTTCACCCCCCTCCGGCCCTGGCATTATCCCTCCATCCCTCCATCCCTGGATATAGCAGACCATCCGTCTCCCAGGGACCTCTTATCTGGCTCTCGTTCTGGCACGGACGTCATTGGAGGCGGAGGGATACTGAGGGGTGGGGCGTCCTTTGTCTCACCTTGAGTGCCTTGTGGTATCACTTCTCTTTCGACACAACTCCCCCTAATACTCTCTCTCCAGGCATGATACGTTTTCCTGGCTGAAGACTGGTCTCTCCAATCATGTTACGTATTCCCGGCTGAAGACTGGTCTCTCCAGGCATGATACGTTTCCTGGCTGAAGACTGGTCTCTCCAGGCATGATACGTATTCCCGGCTGAAGACTGGTCTCTCCAGTCATGATACGTTTTCCTGGCTGAAGACTGGTCTCTCCAGTCATGATACGTTTTCCTGGCTGAAGACTGGTCCTCTCAGTCTATGATAACGTTTTCCCTGGCTGAGACTGGTCTCTCCAGTCATGAAGCGTTTTCCCGGCTGAGACTGGTCTCTCCAATCATGATATGTTTTCCCTGGCTGAAGACTGGTCTCTCCAGTCATGATACGTTTTCCTGGCTGAAGATGTCTCCTCCAGTCATGATACGTTTTCCCCTGCTGAAGACTGGTCTCTCCAATCATGCATAACGTTTTCCTGGCTGAAGACTGGTCTCTCCAGTCATGATACGTATTCCTGGCTGAAGACTGGTCTCTCCAATCATGATAACGTTTTCCTGGCCTGAAGACTGGTCTCTCCCAGTCATGATACGTTTTCGCTGCGAGACTGGTCTCTCCAGTCATGATACGTATTCCTTGGCTGAAGACTGGTCTCTCCAGTCATGATACGTTTTCCCTGGCTGAAGACTGGTCTCTCCAGTCATGATACGTTTTCCTGGCTTGAAGATGTCTCTTCCAATCATGATACGTTTTCCTGGCTGAAGACTGGTCTCTCCAGTCATGATACGTTTTCCTGGCTGAAGACTGGTCTCTCCAGTCAGCGCAGGCCTTAAATAGTTCTCTTGGAGGGCGATAGTGCTTGTGAATGATTTTCAAGGCTGTACTCGACATGTCACTTGCAAAGTACAGTACATGTCACTGGCAAAGTACAGTACATATGCAACTCCATGCAAGTTAAGCATTGAATCTCAGGGGGAAAAGTTGTCATTGGCATCAGAGAGAATTCTGTCAAATAACATACAGATAGATGTAAGATCTTAATTGAACCACTATTGTCACAGCAGAATAATCCTGCAGCAACAGGATTTTAACATTTTGTCCATAATGTTGCTTAGGGCCATCATACGCCTGGTGTGCCTGTGAAGATGCAGGTGTTATCTCCCTCCACTCCTCTACCTCTCCATGGCTGGGGGGAGAGAGACAGTCCCAGAGCAGAGCTCCCAGGCTCAGCACTCCTCCCTCCCTGCAATAAGTGGGCAGCGTGCTGAGCCTGGGAGAGGAGAGGTAATGGTGTCATTTGTTATCCGTGCAGGAGAAGGGAGGCGACGGGAGGCGGGAATAACACGCCGCTCAGTTTACTCTCACCTGGCGAGGCCGTCTCTCTGTCTGCCACTCGGTCTGTCTCTGTCGGGCTTTGTGTGAAAACCCATATGCGATGTGAAAGCGTGCTGTGCAGGTTTTTAGACACAGAGAGGAATGTAGCAGAATCAAATTAAAGCAGTGGTTTGCTTTCCATGATGATATCTAGAAACTTGAGTATGTGTTATACACTGAGTGTACAAAACATTAGGAACTCTTGCCATGACACAGACTAACCAGGTGAATCCAGTTGAAAGCTATTATCCCTTATTGATGTCACCTGATGTTAAATTCACTTCAATCAGTGTAGATGGAGGGGAGGAGACAGATTAAAGACAATTGAGACATGGATTGTGTATGTGTGCCATTCAGAGGCTGAATGGGCAAGACAAAATATGTAAGTGCCTTTGAATGGGGTATGGTAGTAGGTGCCAGGCGCACCTGTTTGAGTGTGTCAAGAAATGCAACGCTGCTGGGTTTTTCACGGTCAACAGTTTCCTGTGTGTATCAAGAATGGTCCACCACCCAAAGGACATCCAGCCAACTTGACACAACTGTGGGAAACATTAGAGTCAACATGAGCCATCATCCCTGTGGAGCGCTTTCGACACCTTGTAGAGTCCATGCCCCGACGCATTGAGGCTGTTCTGAGGGCAAAAGGTGGTGCAACTCAGTATTATGTTTTGTAATGTTTTGTACACTCACACATTTGTTACAGCTTTCTGGGAAGAACAGATAATGGAGTTTAATGGAGGCTGATCTCACTTTTACCTGCTGTAAAGTAAATTTGCCCCCTGCCAAACGGTGTGGTTTGAGATGATATACTGTATATCCTTGCAGGTGTGTCGAGGTACAGTAAAATCTTATTTTCTGACCCTTCTCCTCCCCAATAAAGTGAATCAAATAAATCCAAAGTCGTTTGAGGACATGATTTCGATTTAATCAGCATCAGCGGTGGCTTCTCTGACGCTATAAAGGAAATTGTGTCATCAAATCTTAATTGGTGTCCTGAAAGAAATCCACATTATGCAGAATTTCTCACACAGTCAGTGGACCCTGGGCACATCCTCCCTGTTCTGTATCAATCTCCTTGGCTGTCTGTGAGAAAATATGATCATTAGTATCACTGGTATACTTCTACCAGTTACAGTGCATGGAACATTCTCTGTGCTCAACCCTTACAGGATATAAGACCAGAATCGACTACCCATAGACGATGGTCAATATTTGCCCGATGAAACACAATATATTGTCTGTGTGCCACTGGTTTGTGGATTTGTCTTCATAATGATAGTAGGCCTTGGTTTATATTTCATACGGGGTGCATTGGACAGGCAGTCTTTCTGATAGCTTCTCTTCTTTTTGTGATACAGTGTCTTTCTTATCCTACCTCTCAGCCTGGACACATTGACCCTGGCCTTGCCTTGTGTGGGCTGAGCTGTCAGATAAGGCAGCTAGTGACATTAGAACACCAGGGCCAGGATACACAAAGTGGCACAAAAAGTAGGTGTGCTGATCTAGGATCAGTTTAGCCTTTTAGATCATAATTATATGGACCAGGGTAACCTGATCCTAGATCAGCACTCAGGCGAAGACCTCTGTCATCCCATAATGGCTGTGTCAGTGTCCCACATACAGGCAGCAGTCACGAAGCCCCCAGAGGATCCATCCCCTCCTCCAGTCTCTTCTTCCGTTCTTCTGGCTGATTGACTGACTGACTGCCACCAACACAAGTAGCCTGTGGACTTTTATGACTCCATTATATAATTAGGATTCTATTATGTCATCACGGCTCTGTTATGCAGGATCTCGTTGTATGTTCGTATTACAGCGTCCATCAGAGACCTACCTACAGCCTTGGTGTCCGTTACAACGTATTAGATGTAACGCAGGGGTCTAACAGGGCGTGGAGGCGTGAGCGCCATGTCACGCCCCCACATACATATCCACCTGTGTGCCCACCTGTGTGTGTTTACACCATACTAGAATGATACCCCATTGTCAAAGAGGACAGGCAGACAAGCTGTGGCGAGATCTACCCATTGTCTGAGCCATGTAGCTAATTAAAAATGGCCGTCGGTCTCATTGTGCTGAGGGAATCGTGGTGGGGTAGGAACAGCTGTGGCCGCCTCGGGAGAGAATGTCCAACGCTGACGTTGGCTGAGAATCTGATGGCCTTGTAACAGGGGGACGTGATAGTGCTGGCTGACACATACTGGGAAAAGCCGGCTGCAGCGATGCATCCTCCCACGTCTGCAGCTGCAGGGTGGATCCTTTGGAGAATAGAGAGAATAAACTAGGAGGAGGGGCTTGGTTCTGTGGTTCATGAAGAGAAACCAGTGTCTGTCTGTCTTATCCAGTTTTAGAATGTTTATCGACGTAATATTCCTTTTGATGATAGGAAATTAGGAATTGTTTACCACACTGAGCTGCCATATTTGGTCAGACGGCACGACCAGACCTTATAAAGCTAACATTAGAAAAAGGTATGTTTTCCCCTAGAAAGCTTTACTCTCGTTAACCACATGCTGTGAGGAGGATGCTCTCAGCTGCGTCATGATATTCCGTTTCAAATAGAATTTCATTCGATGAAATGAAGCGATCCAGCAGAGAAAATCATTGCCTTAGTGTAGGACCGTGGAGGCCGTATAGATGTGTAGGGGACGGCGTAGATCGGAGGGCCAGTAACACTCAGTGATCTCTAAAATCAATCAAGGCCCTGTTTTGTTCTTCCCAGCCATAATCACTCCCTCAGATGAACAGACACTCTTTGCCCCGTCGTGTTTGGCTACGGGCCGAGCGCTGCGTTTATCTAACGGCCACACCGGGGAGTTCTTAACCCCGGGATTTATCTACAGGAAGTGAGGTCGTCGAGTGACCTACACAGGCTTACCAGAATCGAAGCCGTCATCCCTGAGGATGGAGATGTTCTTGGTGAATCAACTACAGTACATCAGATGAGGATCCCATGCGGACAAAAAGTTCTGTACTAATGCAATGGCATCTTGCAGGTCACTTCAAGCTCCCCTCCTATCTCTGTCATTGTTTGGTCAGTCTCCATTATTCAGAGGGAGTTGGGGGGGGGGGGGGGGGTCTGGCTACTGTGTAGTGTGTTCTAATAACATTATAACAACATTATAACGACATTAGTCACTAAGAAGTCTGTTCCTCTCCGCTACCTCGAGATAGAGGCCAAGGCTTCTGGGTAATTGAAAAAGTAGACGGGGGACCCAATGTAATCTCTGCGATTTAAAGATGAATTTATTCGGCCTGGCAACCTGTATTAAAACTAAAGAGCAGCGTCCCTCTGGACTGAGACGGTGGGGTGGCTGGAGGGAGGTGCAAGCGAGGACGAGATCGTAATTGAAATAACAAATTATTTTGCCACATATCCATTATGGTTAAACATTTGAAAGAGCAACTAGTCACACATGAGCTCTCATTAAGATATTAGGAATGAGTTGACTGGAGATAAACTGAAAGGGAAAGCTGACTACAGTGTGTTCGATATACCAGTACAGGCACTGAAACATTAAAACAATTGATTCCATAATTGACAAACTATAAAGATATGTGGTGGACTTTTTAAAATACGCTGATTTGCACATCCGTATGGGGGAAATGAATGAGAATTCCTCGAACCAGACGTCACACTTTGGGTTGCTATAGGCAAGTAGAAATAGGACGTTGAGTTCTACATGGAGATGTCTTGTGGTTGTCAAAATAATCAGAATCAGAAGAGGCATGAGATGCCTGTCTCTAACGGAAAGGAATCGAATGTTCCACACAAATAGACATCATGTGTCTTTAGGTTTCTATTTATAGATACATGTTTCTTATTTCCAAGGCAGTTCTGAAACAACAGCAAATGCACCATTAATCAAAACAACAGATTCTAGTACATTTTTACAAACACCGAAGTGCCTTGCTCAAGGGCACATCAACAGATTTTTCACCTAGTCGGCTCGGGTATTCAAACCAGTGACTTTTCGGTTACTGACTCAGCGGTCTTATCCGCCAGGCTACCTGCCGCCACTGTTATTTCATGTTTACGATTCCCCAGATCTAATTAGGCCTAAACCCTACATCAAAACAGCTTTTTTTGTTTTTGCAGTTGCTCCTTTCCTTTTAGAGCTCTAGATGCTTTTTCAACCACACTTTCATAAATCCCTACTTTTGCTGTTTCTCAAATTTATCTCAGCTTGGTTTTAAAATAAATGATTTGATCAGCGTGTTACTTATCATCAAACGACCGTTACATAAACATGGAAAGAATTAGGAAAACAGGCCTGATATTAGAACAGCATTCTGGACTGGAGTCCAAATACTTTGAAGAGCAAATACAGGCATATATGGTTGGACTAATTCCCCTCACGTGTTGTGACCACCTAAGTCCATGGGAGCTGTGTTTATGCATGTAATCATCCGGAAATATACACAGAACAAAAGCACACTAGGTCACGATATTGTATTCAATGAGTCGTGGAAAAGTATAACACGCATGAATTGTAATTAATTCAACAAAAGGATGCCATCCTTTTAGCCCAGACCTCATAACGACCTTTTCAGCTGCATTTTAGGCACACGACTTCCCCATTACTGTAGCCACAAACTAATAGAACGTTGTTGCAGCTCAAAACGGCACAGTACAGCCTTTCACAATACACTCCACTCCTGATAAGCATGAAGCATGTGGCTGATTTATCAATACTGTCGCTCAAGATAATATATTTGAATGAGGAAGAGTAATCTGTAGAAATAAGAGTCTAACTCTAGAGAGGTACAGTGCCTTCAAAAACTATTCACACCCCATTTTGTTGTGTTACAGCCTGAATTTAAAGTGGATTACATTGAGATGTTGTGTCACGGGCCTACACACAATACCCCATAATGTCAGTGGAATTATGTTTTTCTGTTTACAAATTCATGAACAATTAAAAGCTGAAATGTCTTGAGTCAACAAGTATTCAACCCCTTTGTTATTACAAGCCTAAATAAGTTCAGGAGTAAAAATGTGCTTAACAAGTCACATAATAAGTTGCATGGACTCACTCTGTGTGCAATAATAGTGTTTAATATGATTTTTGAATGACTACCTCATTTGTACCCCATACATTCAATGATCTGTACGTTACCACAGTCGAGCAGTGAATATCAAACACAGATTCAACCACAAACACCAGGGAGGTTTTCCAATGCCTTGCATAAAGGGCACCTGATGGTAGATGGGTTAAAAAAGAACCAACACAACACATTACTGAGTACCACTCTTCATATTTTCAATCATGGTGGTAGCTACATCATGTTATGGGTATGTCATTGGCAAGGACTAAGGAGGTTTTAGGATAAAAAGAAAATGAATAGAGCTAGGCACAGAGAAAAGCCTAGAGTAGAACCTGGTTCAGTCTGCTTTCCAACAGACATTGGGAGACAAATGCACCTTTCAGCAGGACAATAACCTAAAACACAAGGCCAAATATACACTGAGTGTACAAAACATTACGAACAGCTTCCTAATATGGAATTGCACCCCCTTTTGCCCTCAGAACAGCCTCAATTTGTCGGGCGTGGACTCCACAAGGTGTCGAAAGAGTTCAACAGGGATGCTGGCCCATGTTGACTCCAATGCTTCCCACAGTTGTGTTAAGTTGGCTGGATGTCCTTGATACACACGGGAAACTGTTGAGCGTGAAAAATCCAACAGCGTTGCGGTTCTTGACACACTCAACCGGTGCGCTTTTGCACCTACTACCACCTACTGCCATGCCCCGTTGTATTAGTTCCCATCCTGACAGACACCTCGTTAAGTTCGCTGATGACACTGCCTTGATCTGCCTGTTGCATGATGACGAGGAACACCATGGCCAGGTCCTCAATGACTTTGTTGTGTGGTGTGACGAATCCCACCTTGTTCTCAATACCAACAAGACCAAAGATACGTGCATTGACTTCAGGAAGCGTACAACACCTACCTCTTCAACATCTATCAGAGGTCAGAACATAGAGATTGTAGAGGAACACAAATATCTGGGTGTCCTCTTGGACAATACGCTTCAATGGAGTAAATGTAGAGATCTGATCTACAACGAGTCAACAGAGACTGTACTTTCTCAAAAAGCTGGGATCTTTTAATGTTGACTGTTTTACAAATCTTTCATTGAGAGTATTTTAACTGTTTGTATTGTTTGTTGGTTTGGCAATGCCACTGTCAGTCAGAGAAATATTTTGACAAGGATTATCACCACAGCAAGCACAGACAGGCCTGGATGAGATCTTTAAGGCCAGGGCCCTCCGCAAGTTTCTCCACCAGTGTAATATGAGTGAATCCATCAGCCGACGTATGATGATGGCTCTCCGGCAATCGATACACTCCTTCCCCTCTACAGTAATGAGCCATCCACAGTGTATGATGACCTCACAGCGTAGCCTAAACCCTCTCTTTATAATCTACACCTTATCTTCCATCACTGTTCCGCTGCTGCCATTGGCTCAGTCAATCGCCTGGGATGCTGTGCGGGTGGCAGTGTGGGGATGTTGTGCTGTTATTTATGATGCGGGCTTGAGGAGTGGAATAAATAAATGAGAGGGATGGAGGAGTGATGAGCTGTCAGTGTATTGGGAACTGACACAGCTGGAGGGAGGGGGAGAATAGGTGGTTTGAGAGGTTCAGGTTTGAACAAAGCCTTTAAAGGGGCCAAACTTGTTTTGACGGAGTGACAGCCCCCCCCCCCCTACCCCCCACTAACACCATACAATGTGAAGCACTTTGAGCTCCTAGAAAAGCACTATACAAACCCAATGTACTACAGTATTTTCATGTTTTATTTGTTTTTTTCTCACATTGCTACTGCATTATGAATGGAATCACTTCTGTCACTGCCTTTAATACATACTTCTCCAGTGGTGAGAAGGCATCTGAGGAAGCCTCTCTGAAGAAGCCTCTCTAAGGAAGCCTCTGAGGAAGCCTCTCTGAAGAAGCCTCTCTGAGGAAGCCTCTCTGAAGAAGCCTCTGAGGAAGCCTCTCTGAAGAAGCCTCTCTGAGGAAGCCTCTGAGGAAGCCTCTCTGAAGAAGCCTCTCTGAGGAAGCCTCTCTAAGGAAGCCTCTGAGGAAGCCTCTCTGAAGAAGCCTCTCTGAGGAAGCCTGTGTGTGTTGGGTGTACAGTACAGGGCGTGTTCCTGGCTGTGCAGTGCATACTGAGGCTAAAAGAGCAATTAGTAGTTTACATCCTGTCTCCCCAGCCTCATCATTACTGTAGTAGTGAGCTTCAGACTGCTGCACGGCCCTCTTTCACCCTCCCTGCCCTGATACACTCTCTACGCTACGCTCTGTACGACTGGAGCATCAGCTTTGGCATACACTCCACAATATCTCATTTGCTCGGTGTGAGTGTGTGTGTGGGGGGGGGGGTGTATAGGGGTGTGAGTGTGTTGACTTTGTACACTGTGGTAATGTATAATAACTTGTGTCCATTCAGGTCCCAATTCCCCCGTTTTTATAAAGTGTCTGACCTCTGTCTCCGCCACACCGAGTCGGCCCGGCTCAATTTAATTACCTACCGGCGGACTACTTTATGGGTCCCGGCACTCAGCTGAATGTTTTCCTCTGGCGGGCTGCACAAAGGCTCATTAGCGGGGACCTGTCGTAGAGTGACGGAGCATACACGGATCAGACTGGAGCCCCTACACAGAGCTCCGTCACCAGGCCCATTCATCTCCTCTCCAGCTGAATAATGCAGCAGCTGGGTCTCTGAAAACACGACACAGGTTCTTCTCTTCTCCTCCACTCTCCGGAGTTCCCCTATTGTCTGATGGCAGATGTTACAGTAGAGCAGGCATACACACACACACACACACACACACACACACACACACACACACACACACGCACACGAACATGCATGCACACACACGCGCACACACGCGCACACACAGAAACACACACGAACATGCTTGCATGCACACATACACACAAACATGCTTGCATGCACACACACATCTTAGTTAATTAAGTGGAGATGTGCTGTTTCCTGGTTTCCCTCTCCCGGTCCTCCACTTTGGAACGTTGTCTTGTTACATTCCCAGGGACAGGTACTGTTCTGTCCTGGTTTTGTATTTTCTCATATACATAAGGTCTAATTGCGATGTCTAGCTCTGTTTTAGTGTTTTCAAACACCATAATCCATCATTCAAAGTCGGGCACTGTTTATCCCCTTAGAAGGAGCACAATGAGGTCTAATGTTAATGATATATTAGGAAATATTTCTGGAATGTTTCTTATATAATCAATTCAAAATGACAATCTGGGGGTTAAAACACCAGCTTTTCCTACAGAGTGGTGTTTTGGGCCTGTTATAAGAACAATTTCTCCTCTTGTGTCATCTTATCTGCTGAAAAACAGAGGAGAGAATGTATGTTTACATCCTTTATGGGTCAGACAGTGCTACCGTAGTGAATACTGTAAAGTAGGGCAGTAAGCAGGTTATGTCATTAGACAGCAGGAAACCAATCGATATTAACAATAGCACTGCAAACGCCTATTGCATCAGACAAAATGACGATTGCTTGTACTGACGCAAGCGACTGCGTAGAGCAGCATTGTGCGAAGAAGTCACGCCATTTTGAAGACACAATCACTTGAGTTGACCTTTTAAAAGACATAAATATGTTACGCCAGGCAACAGATATATTTACATATGAGAGTGGCATACCAATGAGAGTCCCTAACTGAAGTGAAAATAAAACTTCAGCTGAATGACCCTTTTACCCAGCGTTAGTATATTATGACAGGGTCTATAGCAGGGATCATCAACTACATTCACCCGCTGGCCGATTTCTTCTTGACCGGACGGTCGGGGGGCCGGAACATAATTACAAATCATTTGTAGACTGCAAATTGACCACAAGAAGCCCAAACCGATATAATATTTGACTGAAACATAATCATTTCAAGCCTCACTTACATTTGTATACGATCACGTGTCTCTCAGAAATGCGTGGAAATACTTGGGAACGGATTTCCCAAATGAAAATCTCTTGGAGCTGATTTCCTAGTGTTTTTACTTTTTTTAAATTTTATGTCCAACAATGAAAATTCTACAAAAGAAGTTGGGGAACCCTGGTCTATAGTATTATGGTCGGTTTGAGTAGCTGGCCACTCATCACGTACGTGTGTGTGCGAAAGGTTGCTAGAGAGATGGAGGTACACAATCGTGTTTGTTGAGTGGGTGAGAGAAAATGAATCAAGTCCTGCAGCCAGTGGTGAGGGGGGAGAGGGGGGGTGTGAAGGGGGAGAGAGGAAGAGGGCTGTGACAGACAGCAGCAATTACAGCTGATCCGGAGGAGGATCTTCACAGAGGGGAGGGAACGAAAGAGAGAGAGCGTCAGAGAGGGAAGGAGGATATAAGAGGGGGAGAGAGAACGAAAGAGGGAGAAAGAGATAAGGACAATGAGAGTTATAGTGGAAGGTAGAGGTACACGCAAGAGAGAGAGGAGAGAAATTAGGAAGACCACAAGTGTTTCACAGGCAGGAACTGTTACCATAAAGTATAGAAGATAATCTGATAACAGAGAGAAAGACAGAGACAGACAGACAGAGAGAGCACCTGCAGATCTCACTTCTCTTTTGGCAGTAGAGAGAGAGAGAGAGAGAGAGAGAGAGAGAGAGAGATGGGAGGAACCCAAGAGCAGCGGGAGAGTTCCAGCAGAGTCACGAACAGAGAGAGAAGAGAGGAGAGCTGCAGCACTTTGAGTTGGCTGGCTCTACTGTAAACCCTCTATTGGAGCGGCGCTGTGGTCTCTTTAACCCATCAGGCCGCTGGCTCGCAGACTGAGTGCTGCTGCTGGAGGTGGAGGGTGGGGGGACCCGGACTTAGGGACGGCTGACGGAGTGGCAGAAGCACGGGGGTCCGACGGTAGCCTGGGGGGCCGTGGCGGCGGGGGGGATGGCCCCCGGGGGTCGTTTGCTGCCTGGGGATCCGAGATGTCACTGAGCGGGCGTGACAGCATCCCCCAGGAGGGGGCGGCGGGGGTGAGGAATGCCCGCGTCAAGCGGGCGGTGCGCATCTCGTCGATCGTGGCTCAGGAGGTGAGTTACCCCTCAGGGATACCATACCATTTTGCTGATCAGAGCCAGGATCCAGCGTGTTTGTGTGGGTTAACTTTGTTAGCCTCTAGGGAGAGACCATGTGTTTGGACTGTTGATGTATTAGTCTATGGAGAGAGACTGTACAGCTGCTACTGCCCTGGGAAATAATCTGTAGCCAGACTAGAGCCAGACTAACTACACCGTCTCTGTGTTGACTTCCCTCTCCTATAAAGTGTGTTGCGTGGGGGAGCTAGGCTAGCGCTCGGCACACCACTTCAAACCCGGGGGATTGCTATTTCATTGGGAGATTCCAATTTTTAGCAAACAAGACTCTAGCCCCCACAGAGCAAATAAAACTATCCAATATCTCATTCTCATAGAGATGGAGGAAATGGCTCTCTGTCACATGTACGAGACCAGGCGGCAAGAGTTGTTATTGCTGACGTTCTTCAAATGTTTCCATTAACACTCTCCTCTCAGAGCCTTATTCTGTAAATAGAGCCATGGGTGAGCTGTCACCATCTCCATCTCTCACCATCTCCACTACTAGAGAGAGCAGCGGGAGTGAGGGAAGGAGGACATGGAAGAGAAGATGAAGGGGGAAATATACCGGTCAGAATAGACACTGCGTGAAGCAGATGAGATGACTTTCTGGAACAAATTCATTTGTAGTCTAACTCTAATGTAGTTGTCTGAGTACAGCTGTGAGTAAAACGGACTTGGATCAACTGTGGTCCATACAGTGTGGTGGTTCTGTATATCACAATAAACAGGAGGTGTAGAGTGTTCAGGTGGCTCAGAGAAAGAAACACATTTACCTTTGTGAAAACTGGTAGTTCCGTAGTCTCTGCAATTAACCACAGTGTGAGTTCACTCCCTTGCTGAGTTCACTGAGTTCAGCCCCTTGCATGGACACTGTGAGCTAGCTACTTTAGCACAGCCGGTCGGTTGGTATTGATGAAGAATTATGTGCATGCAGAATGGGACGACGTGCTACGAGACTGCGCTGGAGGATATTGGCAGACATTATGGCATTGGCATCGATAGCGGAACATTGAACGTGTTGCCTTTGCATAAGGCTCAGTCTCATTTAAATGCATCTGGTGTTACACGTCTGTATCTGTCCAAGTCCACTGCTCCGTCCTACCTAAACAATGACCATAAAAGGTAATAGTGAGCAGGAAGAAATCAATGATCGTCTCTGAGACAAATTGCTTTTTTCATGTGTGCACTTTTTTGTGTCAACAATTTCCAGAGAGATGTTTGGCCTTGCAACACACAAGTGACTGGGGGAGGAGGAGGAAGGAGACGGGGGAGGCAGGGGGTGAGAGAGAGCAGTTCCAAGTAAACAACCGCCATCCATCACGTTTACAAACAATACCCTTGAATGCAGCAATCAGGGATTCTGGACAAATAAATGAAGACAGTCTTCCTCTGCTCTTTAAATTGTATCTCCTCCAGCAGCCAACCAGCCACTTCTCATCTCCCGGAGGCCTCGGCGTGGAACGTGATGGAGTGCGCCTGGTGCCTAGGCTGGAAGCCTCCCTTGGTCTCTCTCCCGTCTCTCACCTAGTCTTCCCCTCATTCTCACCTACTCTCTACCCCAGTCTCTCCTCCTCAATACATCAGTCTTACAGCCCAGTTTCTCCTCCTCTCTCTCCTCCTCAATACATCAGTCTCACAGCCCAGTCTCTTCTTCCCCCCTCTCCCCCTCTCTACATCAGTCTCACAGCCCAGTCTCTTCTCCTCTATCTCCTCCTCTCTACATTAGTCTCACAGCCCAGTCTCTTCTTCCCCCCTCTCCCCCTCTCGTACATTCAGTCTCACAGCCCAGTCTCTTCTCTCTCTCTCCTCCTCTCTACATTCAGTTACAGCCCAGTCCTTTCCCTCTCCCCTCTCAATCAGTGTCACAGCCAGTCTCTTCTCCTCTCTCTCTCCTCTCTACATCAGTGTCACAGCCCAGTCTCTTCTCTCTCTCTCTCCTTCTCCTACATCAGTCTCACAGCCCAGTCTCTTCTCCTCTCTCTCCTCCTCTCTCATCAGTCTCACAGCCCAGTTCTCTCTTCTCCTCTCTCCTCTTACATCAGTGTCACAAGCCCGTTTTCTCCTCTCTCTCCTCCTCTCTACATCAGTCTCACAGGCCCAGTTCTCTTCTCCTCTCTCTCCTCCTCTTACATCAGTTCACAGCCCAGTCTCTTCTCCTCTCTCTCCTCCTCTCTACATCAGTGTTCACAGCCAGTCTCTTCTCCTCTCTCTCCTCCTCTCTACATAGTGTCACAGCCCAGTCTCCTTCTCCTCTCTCTCTTCTCCTCTCTCTACATCAGTGTCACAGCCCAGTCTCTTTCTCTTCTCCTCCTCTCTACATCCGTCTCACAGCGCCAGTCTCTTCTCTCTCTCTCCTTTCTACATCAGTCTCAAGCCCAGTCTCTTCTCCTCTCTCTCTTCTCTCTACAATCAGTCTCACAGCCAGTCTCTTCTCCTCCTCTCTCCCTCCTCTCTACATCAGTGTCACAGCCCAGTCTCTTCTCCTCTCTCTCCTCCTCTCTTACATCAGTGTACAGCCCAGTCTCTTCTCCTCTCTCTCTCTCTCTACATCTCTCTACAGCAGTTCTTCTCTCTCTCTCCTCCTCTCTACATGTGTCACAGCCCAGTCTTCTCCTCTCCTCGTGGCCTCTCTCTACATCAGTTCACAGCCCAGTCTCTTTCTCCTCTCTCTCTCTCTTAATCAGTCTCACAGCCCCAGTCTCTTCTCCTGCTCTCTTCCTCCTCTCTACATCAGTCTCTCACAAGGCCCAGTCTCTTCTCCTCTCTCTTCCCAGTTCTCCTGTAGCTCTAGAGACCAGCTAGCGCTCGTTGACCAGTATTTTCCACTGTCTGCCATTCTTGAATCCCCGAGCAACAAACATGATCACTCATAACAAAAGGTTAACTACAGTAGCCTATAATAGGATAGTGTGTGAGCCATAGTGACTATATACCCAGTCAGCAGCCACGCAGTTAGGGTAGTCAGTGACACTACAATGTAATAATCAGCGTTAAAGATATTGTGTCATTGCTTTTCATTGCTGTGGTTATTTATTGTAGAACTGCTAGACATGTATGTGTGTATGTTGTGTGTGTGTGGTGTGTGTGTGTGTGTTGTGTGTGTGTGTTGTGTGTGTGTGATGTGTGGTGTGTGTGTCGTGTGTGTTGTTGTGTGTGTGTGTGTGTGTGTGTAATATATATATACAGTATACTGTGTGTGTACTATGTATGAGGTTATGTATGTATGTAGCCGTATGTATTTAGTATGCAGACAGTAATTGTAATACCTGTATGTGCGGTGAACATATTCTGTGTTATTTGACATGGGTGTCAGTCCACCACTATGTTCTGGTATATTATGGTACAGTAGATTAAATACTATTGACTGGGAACATTAGATTTCATTGATATCAATTGCTACAGTTCAGACACACACAATCCGATGTTGTCATTTTATTGATAGACAGCTGTTCCTTAGTGCTAGTTTTCCATGCCTCATTCCATAGTTATTTTCCCTTTTTTTGCGCTTTTCCATAATACAGCAATGCGTGTGTGTGTGTGTGTGTCACACTGTTCCTGCTGAAGGACAGAAGGCGTTTGGCTCTCCTGGAGGCACTGTGACTTGGCACCCATCACAGCTCAGTCTCTTTTGCTTTAATAGCTGATTAGAAGGTAAAATGGGGGAGGAGGGTGACTGGGCCTCTAGGGGATGTGGGTAATGGGGATGCAGGGCAAAGCGTCCCATCCACTCTGGGTGCATTTAAGGATAAGGGGGCTGTTGGTATACCTAAACATGCACTAAAAATGAGTATGCACTGATTAGATGACGAGCAATTGGGACTTATGTAATTGAATTGGGATTTATTTGAAAGTGTCTCGAACTCTGAATGATCGGCTATAAAAAGGCAACTGACATTTACTCCTGAGGTGCTGACCTGTTGCACCCTCTACAACCACTGTGATTATTATTATTTGACCCTGCTGGTCATCTATGAACGTTTGAACATCTTGGCCATGTACTGTTATAATCTCCACCTGGCACAGCCAGAAGAGGACTGGCCCCTCAGAGCCTGGTTCCTCTCCAGGTTTCTTCCTTTCTAGGGAGTTTTTCCTAGCCACCGTGCTTCTACATCTGCATTGTTTGCTGTTTGGGGTTTTAGGCTGGGTTTCTGTACAGGACTTTGTGACATCGGCTGATGTAGAAAGGGCTTTATAAATACACGTGATTGACTTATCAGATGCATTTATTCATGCACATTTCCCATTGATATTGGTGATGATTTAAAACACACACACACACACACACACACACACACACACACACACACACACACACACACTCTGTCACAACCTCCTGAGATATCCTGCTGAGAGGTGTAACACACACACAGCTTGGGACACAGATGAGGCATGTAGGGATGACATGATAATATTATGATAATTAATTAAACAGCACAAAATTAACAAACAAACTAACTAAGTCTTGTTTATTTGGAACCACAGTTCATAATGGCTGATGTTATAATGCTGGTCATGTGGCACTGCTTTAATTATGTAGCATACCTCAGGTGAATAGCATTGTGGTATAATTGATGGGTTGGAATAGTCTCCGATACAACCCACCATGTGTCATATTGGTGGAAGCCAAACACCAAGCTAATTAGAATTTAAATAGTGTGTTTAATTAACATTTGAGCCAAGTCGGGCCAAGTCGGCCAATCGGCAAGTCGGGCAAGTCGGGCCAAGTCGGGCCAAGTCGGCCAAGTCGGCCAAGTCGAGCCATTGTCGAGCCAAGTCAAGCCAAGTCGAGCCTAGTCAGGCCAAGTCGGGCCAAGTCGGGCCAAGTCGAGCCAAGTCGAGCCAAGTCGAGCCAAGTCAGGCCGGGTCGGGTCAAGTCGAGCCAAGTTGAGCCAAGTCGGGTCGGGTCAAGTCGAGCCAAGTCGAGCCAAGTCGGTCGTGTCAAGTCGAGCCAAGTCGGGTCGGTCAGTCGCGCCAAGTCAGGCCAAGTCAGGCCAAGTCAGGCCAAGTCGGGTCGGGTCAAGTCGAGCCAAGTCGGGCCAAGTCGGGTCAAGTCGAGCCCAAGTCGAGCCAAGTCGGGTCAAGTCGAGCCAAGTCGGGTCAAGTCGAGCCAAGTCGGGCAAGTCGAGCCAAGTCGAGCCAAGTCGGGCCAAGTCGGGTCAAGTCGAGCCAAGTCGAGCCAAGTCGGGTCGGGTCAAGTCGAGCCAGTCGGCCAAGTCGAGCAAGTCGGGTCGGGTCAGTCGAGCCAAGTCGAGCCAAGCGGGTCGGGTCAAGTCGAGCAAGTCAGGCCAAGTCGAGCCAAGTCGGGTCGGGTCAAGTCGAGCAAGTCGAGCCAAGTCGGGTCGGGCAAGTCGAGCAGTCGGGCCAAGTCGAGCCAAGTCGGGCCAATGGCCAAGTCGGGTCGGGTCAAGTCGAGCCAAGTTGGGTCGGGTCGAGCCAAGTCGGGTCGGGTCAAGTCGGTCAAGTCGGATCGGGATCAAGTCGGCAGTGGGTCGGTCAAGTCGGGCAAGTCAGGTCGGGTTAAGTCGAGCCAAGTCGGGCCAAGTCGGTCGGGTCAAGTCGAGCCAAGTCGGGTCGGGTCAAGTCGAGCCAAGTCGGGCCAAGTCGGGTCGGGTCAAGTCGGGCCAAGTCGGGTCAAGGGAGCATCACTGTTACGTTTACTTGTATTTTCTCTTTGCTCTTTAATTCTAAAGCTAAACGACCGGAATAACAGATGGTTGAGTGCTGCGGAATCAGTTGTTTTATTGTACACAGTTAAGTGCGTCCCAAATGGCACCCTTATTTCCTATGTAGTGCACTAGTTTTTTTTAATCAGAGACCTGGTCAAATGTAGACTGCATAGGAAATAGGGTGCCATTTGGGACGCAGACAGTGCTTCATCTTAATCAGGAGTGGTTGCGGGGGGGGGTTATTATTTTGGGTTAAACACTCAAGGCCACTCTTGAACATCTAAAACTACATATAAAGTATTATGGCTGGAATTGCCAGGGACCTCATGATACGATATTATCACATACTTATGTGTTGATACAATATGTATTGTGATTCTCACCATTCTAAGAATCACTGTATCGTGATTGGATACTGTGATTTTGTTTGCGATTTGATGTTCCGAACATACTGCTCACCGTATGTCTGCTGCAGAGGGACAAGAGAGAGCCGTGAGAATGAGTTCTGATCAGTCAGGGAAATGAAAGTGCTGAATTCAAATTGGCTCCGTATTTAAAAAGAAGGAGAACAAGCTATGAAGGAAAAATACTTTTTTGGTGCAGGTACAGACAACTAGCGCAAAAATAATATTGTGATATTGTCAAAGCGATACGATATATCGTAAAATATTATATCTCGATATGTAACTGTTTCGATGTTTTCCCCATCACTATAAAGTACAGGAATGTTGAAAGTATAATGGATCTGTAACTTTTAAAATAGTTAATACATATTCATTTGACTGTACTGAGAATCCAAATATTATTCTGTTAGTACATACTAAGTCTCACACACACACACACACACACACACACACACACACACACACACACACACACACACACACACACACACACACACACCACACACACACACACACACACACACACACACACAGGCAATGTAGCCATGTCCAGAATTAGCTGACTGCTTGTATTGCATGCTTAATCTTTTTGGCATTATGCCAGTTTCCCACTACTCTAGATGCTGTGTGTGTGTGTGTGTGTGTGTGTGTGTGTGTGTGTGTGTGTGTGTGTGTGTGTGTGTGTGTGTGTGTGTTGTAGTGTGTGTGTGTGTGTGTGTGTGTGTGTGTGTGTGTGTGTGCCCCTGCTTTACGTGTGTGTCAGGGATGGGCTCAGTGGCGCAGAGCATGGAATGTATGTACAGTTTGGCAGAACGGCTGTCTGGCGGCACCAGGCTGGCGGTTGTGGGCTGACAGTAATGGGCTCTCATACACATTTCATCCTGCAGCTCCCCCATGAGAGATGAAATGCGGATAGGAAACGGAGAAGAGAGGGCGCTGCACTGGTTCTCCCAACTGTTCTAGCACACAGAACACAGAGAACAGCACACGGAGAACAGAACACGGAGAACAGAACACAGCACACAGAACACAGAGAAGAGAGAACAGAACACAGATAACAGAACACAGAGAAGAGAGAACAGCACACAGAGAACAGCACACAGAGAACAGCACACAGAGAACAGCACACAGAGAACAGCACACAGAGAACAGCACACAGAGAACAGCACACAGAACACAGAGAAGAGAACACAGAGAAGAGAACACAGAGAAGAGAACAGCACACAGAGAAGAGCACACAGAGAACAGCACACGAGGAACAGAACACAGAACATAGAGAACAGAACGGGAGTGAAATTAAATACATGGCCTGTATTTCACACAGTGAACTGTGGACTATTTGTATGCATGCTCACACACAACCACACATGCAGATAGCATATGGTATACAAACAACCTTGTGTATACTATACATGCTTGCAGACACACACACAGAGAGAGAGAGACTCAGCATTCCTTCCTTTTAGATGTTTCTTCTGGATCATAGGCATTTTCTTCCTCTCTACCCTCCTCTCTACCCTCCTTCTACCCTCCTCTCTACCCTCCTCTCTACCCTCCTCTCTACCCTCCTCTCTACCCTCCTCTCTACCCTCCTCTCTACCCTCCTCTCTACCCTCCGCCATCTTTCTATTCCGATTGCAGCCAGGCTGACTGCTGTTTCATCTGTTTCATCGCTAGAGGTCTGTCTCACCCTCCCAGGACTGTTTAGGCCGGCACAAAGATTATAAACGGTCACTTCCTTCTAAAGGTGAGGCTGATCCATTACAACAGGAGCAGGGCAATGCTTTGCGGGAGTTCCACTCCCCCAATTTCATCATCATTCTCCTCCTCCTCCTCCTCTCTCCAGGTTTGATGTCATCGTTGCTTTTTAAACACCAGGCTTGTCAAACTGTCGGTCGTCAGAGTGAGTGTTCAGTATGCTCCCGGTGTCTCCTCCTCCTCAACCCCCGTAGCGTCCTCAGAGGACGGGCCTGCACCACCAACACACTTTGCTCTTTTCCTAATAATACCCTGTTGAATTCCAACACTCCCTTTTGACATATTGCAGTGTTCACTTCTGGTGTGTCTTGAGTTTTTGGACTGGATTCAGTTACAAGTCATGTCTACTTCCCTGTGATGTATAGTCTTGGTTTTTAGCGTTGTGTTTTTAGTGACTTCATCGTCCCTGTTTGGAGATCATAATGCTTTTAATGCAGCTGAACTCTAGGTTGAGAGGTTAACTTTGTGTCACCTCTTCCATTAGTTGGAAGTTCCATTTGTTCTGACACAGATAGGGTTGCAAAGCTACCGGTAATTTACCAGTTACCAGAATCTAAAGTCATTTTGGTAATTAACAGAAAATCTATGGCAATCTATCGTAACTTTGTTAATTTATACTTGAAGAAATTAATTCATATATAGTATTCAGTTATTATATCTGCCTTCATATTGTCCATGACTTTCTAGCTGATAGAACATATGGTTCAAGAGAAAATAGCCTAATTAATGAAAAAAGCAGCTAATCAACAATGGCATTATTTTCAATTAACTCTGCAACTCTTCCAACTATTGACTGTGTTCACAACTCCCACCAGTTTGACGCCAAAACATTGACAACAAATACAAATTGGCATAGTAAAATAAAAAAGTAAATATATAAAGGATATTTCATGCTGAAACCCTCATATTAAACACTTTTATTTTACCTTTATTTAACTAGGAAAGTCAGTTAAAAACAAATTCTTATTTATGGGACTCCCAATCACGGCCAGTTGTGATACAGCCGGGAATCGAACCAGGGTCTGTAGTGACGCCTCTAGCACTGAGATGCAGTGCCTTAGACCGCTGCACCCTTCGGGAGCCCAACACCAATGGTATTCACTAAGTTGATGGTTTGTATTTAGGATAATGTTTTACAGCTTTTTAATTTTTTAAAATCTTATTTAACTATTTCATATATTTGACTTATGATAAAGCCACACAGAAGGCCAGAGGTAATTACAGACACCTGTGATAATCTGAAGTACCCAAGAGGGCCAATAAATGTCTGGTGAAAGAATACGTCAAACCGTTGAAAGATAGCAAAATCCTGGTAGTTTACTGGTAAACGTAGAAAGTTGCCAGTAACATGCCCTCCCTTTGCAACCCTAGACACAGATGGTCCTATGTCCCGTGACCGTCCATGTTATGTCATCCATCCTCACGTCAAACGCCCCTCGTGTGACTTGGCCTGTCCCAGACCCAGATTGCAGCCGGTCAGCCCCTGTCTGTATTAGGATCAGATCTGCACCCCTGTGCCTGGAGGTACTAGAACATGAGTGATGGAGACAGATCCGAGATCAGTCATAGAGGGACCAGGTTGTGGAAGTCTGATTAAGAGTCTCCTTTGCCGGGAGGTTGCTGATGCTGAAGGACTCCTCGGAGTCACAGCTCAGTTTATCACCCCCGGCGTCAGGAATCCGATTCGCTGCTGAGGGCCGCCATTCGCCGGACCCCATCCATCATGGCGACAAATGGCTGCGGGGAGGGCGGGATCATCCATCACCATGAGCCGCCCCATAAGACAATATCAGCCAGGACGAGCTCCGACAGTCAGCTCCCATGAATCACTGCATCATGTCACTGGGACGTGTGGGCCACACACTGTTCAAGGTGAAGCGTTACTCATAGGGAATGTGCTAGCGAGTGTGTCAGTCAAAATGGAGGGGGTTAGGTTGCATGTGTCTGTCCCTCCAATGTAGTTCTATTCCCCATTCATACCAGCCTGTGTAGCCGATTCCAATATCACCTACCTCTATGTGGGTTCTGATCACTGTGACATCACTCACTCTTACAGGTGATAACCAAGTGAATCATCATTCCTAAAAAAAGTGCCATGTCACCAACTCACACCTTTTGACAAAATGTCAGGAAATATGTGTCACTTGTGCATGGAGAGAAGTCTCCTAGCCATTTTTACTGCAGCAGGCAGCCTAAATCTTTGTTGTGGAATATTCATGGGTGCCCTCCCTGTGTGGCAAATTCATCAGTGGATTTCGCTGGACAATCTGACACGGGTTTGTGTGCTCTGAAGGCGCTTCGTGCCTTCTTCAAAATGTAAACCGATTCCTCTGAAGGCATGTAAATGTGAATTTGAATGAATCATGAAGTCCCACTGACAGAGTAATATGTCTCGGGGTTAGATGAGACAACATTAGGCTCTCGGTTTTTGGTCTTCGAGATCCTTCAAAGCCTTACTAGCTCACAGACTAACCTGATCTAAGGACAGTTTTGCCATCTTTACCTGTAATACATGAGGTTCATATGTGGGGAAGGTAAGCTGATCCTAGATCTGTGCCTACTGGCACAGCATATTAAACTAGCATCTTGCATCAACCTGACCTTCACTTGAACTCTGTCATCGTACGTGTGTGTGTGTGTGTGTGTGTGTGTGTGTGTGTGTGTGTGTGTGTGTGTGTGTGTGTGTGTGTGTGTGTGTGTGTGTGTGTGTGTGTGTGTGTGTGTGTGTGTGTGTGTGTGTGTGTGTGTGTGTTCTTCAGACAGAACCGTGGGTTGCTGGTCACTGATGTGTGTGTCATGTGGATGAGATCAGCAGGAGGCCAATGTGGAGATTGAGGCCCAACTTGAGTGTGTTAGGATCAAGGATTTAAAGGGTCTGCAGAAAGCAGAGCTCTGATTAATGCTCAGGGACGTTGTGATCTCTCCACATCTCACCCCTGCAGGTGTCACACACACACACACACACACACACACACACACACACACACACACACACACACACTTGACCAACCCTCACACAAAGATGTTATACACACACTCCATCTCTCCCTCTCTCCACTCGGCCTCTGCATGTTGAAAGCACAGCTATTTGTCATGTGTGATACAAAGTGGAAGTAATTTGTGTTGTGACGAGACAGGGCTTTTGATTTAGTTGGCAGCTGAATCGTGGCCTGAGTTGAGTGTGTGTGTGTCTGTTTCTGTGTGTGCGCACCTTGGTGTGTGTCTGTGAGTGATGCTGATGAGTTTGATCAGCGTGGAGGGAGATTTTACAAGCTCCAGATGCTCACTTTCCATCTCTCCTTATTTATAGCATCTCTGACTGTTATACCGTAGATCTCTATGGCTCAGCACCTGCAGCCTCTCTCTGAAGTTTGTACAAGTCGTACATTTAGCTAGCTGTGTTTCAGTCTGATGTGGCATCTGTGTTGCTTTGATCCATTTGTGTGTTGTGTTGTTGAATTTTTAACAAAGGGTTGAAGGTTACCAAATTGAAAAACACATTTTATGCAAAGCCTTGGCGTAAACAACAGTGATGTGAAGTACATACTGTTGAAGTCGGAAGTTTACATACACTTAGGTTGGAGTCATTAAAACTTGTTTCTCAACCACTCCACAAATTTCTTGTTAACAAATTATAGTTTTGGCAAATCTACTTTGTGCTTGACACAAGAAATTTTTCCAACAATTCTTTACAGACAGATTATTTCACTTATAATTCAATGTATCACAATTCCAGTGGGTCAGAAGGTTACATACACTAAGTTGACTGTGCCTTTAAACAGCTTGGAAAATTCCAGAAAATTATGTCATGGCTTTAGAAGCTTCTGATAGGCTAATTGACATCATTTGAGTCAACTGGAGGTGTACCTGTGGATGTATTTCAAGGTCTACCTTCAAACTCAGTGTATCTTTGCTTGACATCATGGGAAAATCAAAAAAAATCAGCCAAGACCTCAGAAAACAAATTGTAGATCTCCACTAGTCTGGTTCATCCTTGGGAGCAATTTCCAAATGCCTGAAGGTACCACGTTCATCTGTACAAACAATAGTACGCAAGTATGAATACCATGGGACCACGCAGCCGCCATACCGCTCAGGAAGGAGACGCGTTCTGTCTCCTAGAGATGTACGTACTTTGGTGTGAAGATGCTGGAGGAAACAGGTACAAAATTATCTATATCCACAGTAAAACAAGTCCTATATCGACATAACCTGAAAGGCCGCTCAGTAAGGAAGAAGCCACTGCTCCAAAACCGCCGGCAGGGATATCCTTGTCTCATCGCGCACTAGCGACTCCTGTGGCGGGCCGGGCGCAGTGCACGCTGACCAGGTCGCCAGGTGTACGGTGTTTCCTCCGACACATTGGTGCGGCTGGCTCCCGGGTTGGATGTGCATTGTGTCAAGAAGCAGTGCGGTTTGGTTGGGTTGTGTTTCGGCGGACGCATGGCTCTCGACCTTCGCCTCTCCCGAGTCTGTGCGGGAGTTGCAGCGATGAGACAAGACGGTAACTACTACCAATTGGATATCACGAAATAAAAATAATAATGCCAGACTATGGTTTGCAACTGCACATGGGGACAAAGATCATGCTTTTTGGAGAAATGTCCTCTGGTCTGATGAAACAAAAATAGAACTGTTTGGCCATAATGACCATTCTTGTGTTTGGAGGAAAAAGGGGGAGGCTTGCAAGCCAAAAAGAACACCATCCCAAACGTGAAGCACAGTGGTGGCAGCATCATGTTGTGGGGGTGCTTTGCTGCAGGAGTGACTGGTGCACTTCACAAAATACTGTAGATGGCACAGGAATATTATGTGGATATATTGAAGCAACATCTCAAGACATCAGTCAGGAAGTTATAGCTTGGTAGCAAATGGGTCTTCCAAATGGACAATGACCCCAAGCATACTCCCAAAGTTGTGGCAAAATGGCTCAAGGTATTGGAGTGGCCATCACGAAGCCCTGACCTCAATCCTATAGAAAATTTGTAGGCAGAACTGAAAAAGCATGTGCGAGCAAGGAGGCCTACAAACCTGACTCAGTTCCACCAGCTCTGTCAGGAGGAATGGGCCAAAATTCACCTAACTTATTGTGGGAAGCTTGTGGAAGGCTACCCGAAACAATTGACCCAAGGCAATGCTACCAAATACTAATTGAGTGTATGTAAACTTCTGACCCACTGGGAATGTGATGAAAGAAATAAAAGCTGAAATAAATCATTCTTCTCCTACTATTATTCTGACATTTCACCATTCTTAAAATAAAGTGGTGATCCTAACTGACCTAAAACAGGGAATTTTTACTAGGATTAAATGTCAGGAATTGTGAAAAACTGAGCTTAAATGTATTTGGCTAAAGTGTATGTAAACTTCCGACTTCAACTGTATCTGTTCTCTCTATATTTAGGTACAATATAACAATGAAACAACCTTATGATCTGAAGTCAAAATAATATTATTTGGTTTTCTATCAAATACTTGAGCTTTCCTGGCACAATAGAACCAATGGAATAGTCCCAAAAGTGCAAACCCGCACATCTGGCACTTCAAAGCTGAACCCAGCTCTATTCTTCATCCACTAGTTGAAACCAGCTCTATTCTTCGTCCACTAGTTGAACCCAGCTCTATTCTTCGTCCACTAGTTGAACCAGCTCTATTCTTCGTACACTAGTTGAACCAGCTCTATTCTTCGTACACTAGTTGAACCCAGCTCTATTCTTCGTGACACTAGTTGAACCCAGCTCTATTCTTCGTACACTAGTTGAACCCAGCTCTATTCTTCGACACTAGTTGAAACCAGCTCTATTCTTCGTCCTAGTTGAACCCAGCTTTATTCTTCGTACACTAGTTGAACCCAGCTCTATTCTTCATCCACTAGTTGACCCAGCTCTATTCTTCGTCCACTAGTTGAACCCAGCTCTTTCTTCGTCACTAGTTGAACCAGCTCTATTCTTCGTCACTAGTTGAACCCAGCTCTATCTTCGTAACACTAGTTGAACCCAGCTCTATTCTTCGTACACTAGTTGAACCCAGCTCTATTCTTCGTACACTAGTTGAACCCAGCTCTATTCTTCGTACACTAATTGAACCCAGCTCTGTTCTTCTTCCACTAGTTGAACCCAGCTCTATTCTTCATCCACTAGTTGAACCCAGCTCTATTCTTCATCCACTAGTTGAACCCAGCTATATTCTTCTTCCACTAGTTGAACCCAGCTATATTCTTCTTCCACTAGTTGGACCCAGCTCTGTTCTTCTTCCACTAGTTGAACCAGCTCTATTCTTCTTCCACTAATTGAACCCAGCTCTATTCTTCATCCACTAATTGAACCCAGCTCTGTTCTTCTTCCACTAGTTCCTCAGAGTTCAACCCATCTCTATTCTTCGTCCAGTGGTTCCTCAGAAACACATGGGGGTCACATGCTCATCCACCCGCCACACATGATGAATAATGTCATCAGTCTGCGCCGTGGGGCAGTCAGGTCACATGTCACCGTGTTAGCTCAGGGTGTTGTCCAATCAGCTCGTCACCTGTCATGTTTCTGTGGTTACCGTGGAGAGGCGAGTCCTGAAGGTCAGTGGCGAGCTGGCGATCTGGTCCGGTTGACATGGTACAAATGACTGGCCTCTCAGTTAAACCACTGTCACTATCTGTCAGGGAACCTGCAACTCAACTAGACTACAGGTCACACACATAAAGAGACGGAGAGGAGGAGGAGAAAAGAGAGAAGGAGATGAGTGTATTGTGTGAAATGATCCAATATGGAGTATTTCGATCAAACATCTTTGCTTTCTTTAACGTATAGATGGCCGGGAAAATAGGACTTCAACATCAGAATATGTTACAACCCAAGCACAAGACACTAATTGGTCAGAAAAGCAACACAGTTACTAATTCATGCCTTTTTTATGTGTGTGGTTCTGTATGTTGACTAATGAAATGAACAGCTTATAGCCAGTCCTTTATCCTGAGTCCAGCACCACCCAGAGAGGTCAGAGTTTATGTGAATCATTAATCACAAACAGGGCATTAATTAAGAGAGAGCTGCGCTCATCAAACAGGCCTCAGCATGCTGTCTTGTCCCCTTGTGTGTGTGTGTGTGTACATGTTTGTACTCTTTTCCAATCTCCTTTTGATCCATCTCCCTGATTCCATCTCCTTCTCTCTCCCTCTCTCTTTCTCCCCACCATTCTCCCTCTCTCTGTGCTACCTGTCAGGTGGTTTGGCTGTGTTTCCAGCCCCATCAGAGCAGGTATGGACACTCTGAGCTTGATAGAGAATAGGAAATAGATAGGATGGCTGGAGTAAAGAGAGCATCACGACACAACACCTCCGCCCCAATAACAATGAACATGAGAGCTTAGTGTGCCAGTATTGCCTAGCCACTGTTGGGGGTTACCCTGGGGGTCGGGTGTGGGGCTATACCAGTGCCATGATTACTGCATATATGTGATAACCTTTGTATGCTTGCAATGCGCAATGATGGAAAAGTACTGGGTAAATGGAGATGTACTGCTTTAGTTCTCAGGCTGAGAATGGCCTGCACCTGCTGAGAGTCACACAGGCTCAAGGCCGAGATAGTAGAGTGAGAAACCACAGTCTAGACATGTTTTTCTCATCTTAGATACTTTGTATCTAATCCAATGCAACAATGTTAAGGTATGATTGACGGTAGGCTTGTCACACTCAGTATAAGGAGGGTTGTCTCCTGTTTCGCCACACAGATCTTTACTGTAGACTACTGAGGTATTCTGTATGTGAATCTCTGTCTGCAATTGCATTTTATTACTAAGAGTTTTATACCAAGATTCCTGTGTCTGTGTCATCTATCTGAAGACTGATTGTTAGGAAAACTTAATCACCCAGGAAACTACATACCCCTGAAAGGACTACCCAACACCACAGTGAAAGTAAGCAGCTCTAACAGGACTGAGGGACTAACTGGGCACTAGGAGTGGCTGTTGTGACAAATGTAGCGTTACTCAATGACAACATGACTGGTACAGTATTATAGCTGTGTGTGTGTGTGTGTGTGTGTGTGTGTGTGTTGTGTGTGTGTGTGTGTGTGTGTGTGTGTGTGTGTGTGTGTGTGTGTGTGTGTGTTGTGTGTGTGTGTGTGTGTGTGTGTGTGTGTGTGTGTGTGTGTGTGTGTGTGTGTGTGTGTGTGTGTGTCGTAATACCTATAATGAAACATAGGCTCACTTTTCCATTAGAGCAGGAAACATTATCTATAGTCACTATTATGATCATCAACGGTCTTTTATCATCTAGGAACCATAACACATAATACGTTGTTGGGAAGCTACTGATGTTTGGGACTGGGTAGTAGTTTCTGGCTCTGTGCAGCAAAGTATGTGCAATCCGCTGTGCAACTCGGTTTCCGAGCCGGTCATGGGTGCACCTCAGCCACGCTCAAGGTACTAAACGATATAATACCCGCCATCGATAAAGACATTACTGTGCAGCCGTCTTCATCGACCTGGCCAAGGCTTTCGACTGTCTGTCAATCACCATATTCTTATCGCAGACTCAGTAGCTCGGTTTTTCTAATGACTGCCTTGCCTGGTTCACCAACTACTTTGCAGACAGAGTTCAGTGTGTCAAATGGAGGGGCATGTGTCCGGTCCTCTGCAGTCTCTATGGGGGTACACAGGGTTAATTTCTGGGCGGACTCTTTTCTCTGTATAATCATGATGTTGCTCTTGCTGCGGGGATTCCTGATCCACCTACGCAGACGACACATTCTATATATACTTCCGGCCTTCTTGGAACTGTACTATCTAACCTCCAACGAGCTTCAATGCAATACATCCTTTCCGTGGCCTCCAACTGCTCTTAAACGCTAGTAAAACAAATGCATGCTTTTCAACCGTCTGTGTGCTGCACCCAAGCCGACTAGCATCACCACCCTGACGGTTGACTAGATATGTGGCATCTATAAGTACCTAGGTGTCTGGCTAGACTGCAAACTCTCCTTCCAGATTCATATAAACATCTCCAATCCAAATCAAATCAAGAATCGGCTTCTATTCCGCAACAAAGCCTCCTTCACTCACGCCGCCAAACTTACCCTATAAACTGACTATCCTAGATCCTCGACTTCGGCGATGTCATCTACAAAATAGCTTCCAATTCTCTTCAGAAACTGGATGCAGTTTATCACAGTGCATTGGTTTTGTTACTAAAGACCTTATACGACCACTGCGACCTGTATGCCCTAGTGGCTGGCCCTCGCTACAGTTCGTCGTGAGACCACTGGCTCCAGGTCTTCTACAAGGCTATGCTAGGTAAGTGCCGCTTATCTCAGTTCACTGGTCACGATGGCTACACCCTGCAACACCGGCTCCAGCAGGTGTATCTCACTGATCATCCTAAAGCCAAAACCTCATTTGGACGCCTTTCTTCCAGTTCTGCTGCCTTGCGACTGAACGAATTGCAAAATCTCTGAAGTTGGAGACTTTTATCTCCCTCAAAACTTTAAAATCTGCTATCCGGCAGCTAACCGATCGCTGCAGCTGTAATAGTCCATCTGTAAACTACCCACCAAATTTACCTACTCACCCCCCATATCGTTTTATTTATTTACTTTTCTGCTCTTTTGCACAGATATCTTTCTTGCACATGATCATCTGATGATTTATCACTCCAGTGTTAATCTGCTAAATTGTAATTATTCGATTTATGCTACCTCGCTTTTGCACACATTGTATATAGATTCTCTTTTTTTTTCTACCATGTTATTGACTTGTTTATTGTTTACTCCATGTGTAACTCTGTGTTGTCTGTTCACACTGCTATGCTTTATCTTGGCCAGGTCGCAGTTGCAAATGAGAACTGTTCTAACTAGCTACCTGGTTAAATAAAGGTGAATAAAAAAATAAAAAATGTATGTGTCCAAATGGCCTATTCCTAACTAGTGCACTAATCCGACCAGGGCCCATATGGCTCTGGTTAGGAGTAGACACTAAAAGGGAATAGAGCGTACTTTGGGATGCAGACTGTAACAGTATGCCAGCGATTCCTTGTATGTGACATAACGGCTGAGGGGAGCTGTCGCTCCTGGAAGAGGAAGATCCATTTGTTGGGATGAGAGCAGTAGTATAGTAGCAGCATGTAACATGGGATGTGTGTGTGTGTGTGTGTTGGTGTGTGTGTGTGTGTTGTGTGTGTGTGTGGTGTGTGTTGTGTGTGTGTGTGTGTGTGTGGTGTGTGTGTGTGTGTTGTGTGTTGTGTGTGTGTGTGTGTGTGTGGTGTGTGTGTGTGTGTGTTGACCACATGCATGCGTGCACCTGGTGTCTGTGCATCGGTACTCATGTCTCTGTGTATGTGCCATGCTTGTGTACATGCGTTTGGTTTCATTGGTCAATATGTTGTTGTGTAACAGTACCCCATCATCCACTCACCAGTACCATGGCACTCATGCATCACCATTATACGATACTAAAACCTGCTATCCCCATTTTCATGTACTGGATTAATTGTTTTGGCCATAGTGTCCTCCTCAGTTCTGTTTTTTACCAAGGCAGTGGCCCATGCTGAGTTTATCCACTGATGCTGTGCACTGATGGAGAATAATGGATTTTGGATACCTCTAGTATAAATGTTCTGTTGCTTTGCCTGCATACCTGCTGTGTTGATTGATAAACAACCTGTGAATGATGCAATTCAAAGCTCCAACAGCACAGCTAAAAGCTACTGTGCTGTGTTTATGTGGATTGTCAGTGTAATTGTCTGTCTCTGGTTAATACTGAACTCGTGCCTTGTTGAATGAAGAGCTCAGCTCTTATGGTTTCATTTAGAACAGGGTATTTATCCATAGAAGAGTTGTCTGCAGAGACATTGCATAGCAGACAATTACAAGTGGAATTTGCTGGAAAGCAAGTGATTCAAGGATGTGGAAATAACATTAACACTGAACAGAAATATAAACGCAGCATGTGAAGTGTTGGTGTCATGTTTCATGAGCTGAAATCAGAGATCCCAGAAATGTTCCATATGCACAAAAAGCTTATTTCTCTAAAATGTTGTGTAGAAATGTGTTTACATCCCTGTTAGTGAACATTTCTCCTTTGCCAAGATAATCCATTCACCTGACAGGTGTGGCATATCAAGAAGATTATTAAACAGCATGATCATTACACAGGTGCTCCTTGTGCCGGGGACAATAAACGGCCACTCTTAAAATGTGCAGTTTTGTCACACATGCTGACTGCAGGAATATCCACCAAAGCTGTTTCCAGATAAATTAACATTTAATTATCTACCATAAGCCACCTCCATCGTCATTTTAGGGAATTTGTCAGTACGTCCAATGTTGTGAACAGAGTGCTCCATGGTGCTGATGAGGTTATAGTATGGGCAGGCATAAGCTACAGACAACGAACACATTTGCATTTTATCGATGGCAATTTGAATGCACAAAGATCACGTGGCGAGATCCTGTTGCCCATTATCGTGCCATTCATCCTCCGCCATCACGTCATGTTTCAGCATGATAATGCACAGCCCCATGTCGCAAGGATCTGTACACAATTTCTGGAAGATGAAAATGTCCTCCCCAGACTCACCAGACATGTCACCCATTGAGCATGTTTGGGATGCTCTGGATCGACGTGTACAAAACCGTGTTCCAGTTCCCGCCAATATCCAGCAACTTCGCACAGCCATTGAAGAGGAGTGGGACAACATTTAACAGGCCACAATCAACAGCCTGGCCAACTCTGTGTGAAGGAGATGTGTCACACTGCATGAGGCAAATGGTGGTCATACCAGATACTGACTGGTTTTCTGATCAACGCCCCTACCTTTTAAAAAAAGTATCTGTCACCAACCGATGCATATCTGTATTCCCAGTCATGTGAAATCCATTGATTAGGGCCTAATGAATTCATTTCTATTGACTGATTTCCTTATATGAACTGTAACTCAGTAAAATCTCAGAAATTGTTGCATGTTGCGTATATATTTTTGTTCGGTATATTTTCACCGCAAAATAATCAATATTCTGGGAACTTTAGCAGGTGTGTGTGCTTGCGCGTGTGTGTGTGTATGGGTGCACAAAGATGGGTGCATGCCACCCATCTTTGTGCGTGAGTGTGCACACAGTATAATATGGATTATCCCGCCTCACCAGGTACATGCACGTACACACACACAGAGACACACACACCGCAATCTACACTACTTCATACACACAAAGGGAGATAAACCAAACAGAAAGAAAATTCTCTCTCCTGGCTGAGATGAATGCTTCTCAATGCTGAGGAGATTACCTCTGGGAAGTTTGGATAAAAGCCTCATCAGCCTTCCTTCCTCTCCTTCCCTCCTCAGTGAAGGTAAAATCTCATCAGTCTCCGTTGTCACCTGTGATACCTCACTACTGCAGGTGTTGGGGATTCATGTTTTTTTATTATATATATGTTTTTAGAGGGTAGAAAGAGCTTTAATATTGCAGATAGATTATACAGTGCCTTGAAAAAGTATTCATCCCCCTTGGCCTTTTTCCTATTTTGTTGCATTACAACCTGTAATTTAAATAGATTTTTATTTGGATTTCATGTAATGGACGTACACAAAATAGTCAAAAATTGGTGAAGTGAAATGAAAAAAATGTACTTGTTTCTAAAAATAATCTTACGAATAAAAAATGGAAACGTTGTGCGTGCATATGTATTCACCACTTTTGCTATGAAGCCCCTAAATAAGATCTGGTGCAACCAATTACCTTCAGAAGTCACATTATTAGTTAGATTGCATACAGGTGGGCTTTATTTAAGTGTCACATGATCTGTCACATGATCTCAGTATATATACACCTGTTCTAAAAGGGCCCAGAGTCTGCAACACCACTAAGCAAGGGGCACCACCAAGCAAGGGGCACCATGAAGACCAATGAGCTCTCCAAACAGGTCAGCGACAAAGTTCTGGAGAAGTACAGATCAGGGTTGGGTTATAAAAAAATATCAGAAACATTCAACATCCCACGGAGCACCATGAAATCCATTATTAAAAAATGTAAATGTGTCTCCACAACAAACCTGCCAAGAGAGGGCTGCAAACCAAAACTCACGGAACAGGCAAAGAAGGCATTAATCAGAGAGGCAACAAAGAGACCAAAGATAAACCTGAAGGAGCTGCAAAGCTCCACAGCGGAGATTGGAGTATCTGTCCAAAGGACCACTAAGCCGTACACTCCACAGAGCTGGGCTTTACGGAAGAGTGGCCAGAAAAAAGCCATTGCTTAAAGAAAAAAATAAGCAAACACATTTGGTGTTCGCCAAAAGGCATGTGGGAGACTCCCCAAACATATGGAAGAAGGTACTCTGGTCAGATGAAACAAAAATGTAGCTTTTTGGCCATCAAAGAAAATGCTATGTCTGGTCAAATCCAACACCTCTCATCACCCCAAGAACACCATCCCCACAGTGAAGCATGGTGCTGGCAGCATAATGTTGTGGGGATGTTTTTCATCGGCAGGGACTGGGAAATTGTTCAGAATTGAAGGAATGATGGATGGCGCTATATACAGGGAAATTCTTGCGGGAAACCTGTTTCAGTCTTCCAGAGATTTGAGACTGGGACGGAGGTTCACCTTCAATGAACCTAAGCAGGACAATGAACCTAAGCATACTGCTAAAGCAATGCTCGAGTGGTTTAAGGGGAAACATTTAGTCAAAGCCCAGACCTCAATTGAGAATCTGTGGAATGACTTAAAGATTGCTGTACACCAGCAGAACCCATCCAACTTGAAGGAGCTGGAGCAGTTTTGCCTTGAAGAATGGGCAAAAATCCCGGTCGCTAGATGTGCCAAGCTTATAGAGACATACCCCAAGAGACTTGCAGCTGTAATTGCTGCAAAAGGTGGCGCTACAGAGTATTGGCTTTGGGGGGGTGAATATTTATGCAGGCCCAAGTTTTCTGTTTTTTGTCTTATTTCTTGTTTGTTTCACAATAAAAAATATTTTGCATCTTCAAAGTGGTAGGCATGTTTTGTAAATCAAATGATACAAACCCCCCCAAATATACACTGCTAAAAAAAATAAAGGGAACACTTAAACAACACAATGTAACTCCAAGTCAATCACACTTCTATGAAATCAAACTGTCCACTTAGGAAGAAACACTGATTGACAATACATTTCACATGCTGTTGTGCAAATGGAATAGACAAAAGGTGGAAATTATAGGCAATTAGCAAGACACCCCCAAAAAAGGAGTGATTCTGCAGGTGGTGACCACAGACCACTTCTCAGTTCCTATGCTTCCTGGCTGATGTTTTGGTCACTTTTGAATGCTGGCGGTGCTCTCACTCTAGTGGTAGCATGAGACGGAGTCTACAACCCACACAAGTGGCTCAGGTAGTGCAGTTCATCCAGGATGGCACATCAACTGTCTCTTATACACATCTAGATGTGTATAAGAGACAGATCCCCACCTGTGGACGTCGGGCCCTCATACCACCCTCATGGAGTCTGTTTCTGACCGTTTGAGCAGACACATGCACATTTGTGGCCCTGTCTCTTATACACATCTAGATGTGTATAAGAGACAGCCTGATGTGCTGGCCTGTCTCCTGGTAGCGCCTCCATGCTCTGGACCTGTCTCTTATACACATCTAGATGTGTATAAGAGACAGGTGCTGGGCTGTAAGCACAATCCCCACCTGTGGACGTCGGGCCCTCATACCACCCTCATGGAGTCTGTTTCTGACCGTTTGAGCAGACACATGCACATTTGTGGCCTGCTGGAGGTCATTTTGCAGGGCTCTGGCAGTGCACCTCCTTGCACAAAGGCGGAGGTAGCGGTCCTGCTGCTGGGTTGTTGCCCTCCTACGGCCTCCTCCACGTCTCCTGATGTACTGGCCTGTCTCCTGGTAGCGCCTCCATGCTCTGGACACTACGCTGACAGACACAGCAAACCTTTTTGCCACAGCTCGCATTGATGTGCCATCCTGGATGAACTGCACTACCTGAGCCACTTGTGTGGGTTGTAGACTCCGTCTCATGCTACCACTAGAGTGAGAGCACCGCCAGCATTCAAAAGTGACCAAAACATCAGCCAGGAAGCATAGGAACTGAGAAGTGGTCTGTGGTCACCACCTGCAGAATCACTCCTTTTTTGGGGGTGTCTTGCTAATTGCCTATAATTTCCACCTTTTGTCTATTCCATTTGCACAACAGCATGTGAAATTTATTGTCAATCAGTGTTGCTTCCTAAGTGGACAGTTTGATTTCACAGAAGTGTGATTGACTTGGAGTTACATTGTGTTGTTTAAGTGTTCCCTTTATTTTTTTGAGCAGTGTATTTTAATTCCAGGTTGTAAGGCAACAAAATGGGACAAATGTGAAGGGGGGTGAATACTTTTGCAAGCCACTGTAGCCTCCATCAATGTAATGGTCTGCATCATTTCCAGGTTAATGTTGCCTCGTGTTGGTACCTTTCATATTTTGGCTATAGACGTCAAGAGGCCATTTCTGTTAAAGGGATAATCCACAGCCAGAAATAAAAATCATAAAACTCCTGTCAATTTGGTGAAAGCCTATGTTCTGTCAGTGTTACCCACATAGGCAAAATTCCCCATGATTTAACTTCTAAGTGGTCCGTCTGTGAAAATCAGGAAACCGTGTAGGAACGCGTCATCACTATTAATTTTCATCACTTGAAATAGGGGATAACACATTATCACATTTCATAACACTTTTAAAACACTTACCTCCACTCCAGATTGCCCAATCAGCCAATATATGGTATGGGCATACTGTCTAGAACACATCCATCCATTTATATCCTCATGACAAAGTATATATTTCGCTTAGATGTACTCAATCTAAAAACAAAGTACCAAATTATTCAACTCTGTTTCTCCTTCAAGTATCATGTCGCAATGCGCCCTGTGTCTGTGGGAAACAGAAATATATTACAGAAAGGAGGAGATAGGAATCCCATTGGGAAATGAATGGAGAAACACCCCACCCAACTGGCTGTCAACCCATCGCATTCACGTTATCATCCAGCGTTTTTTGAGCTCGTGCCCAATTGACTCTCATTCACTCCTTGAAGGAGAGCTCTCCTTGTCCCAGAATCACCCACAATACACCGCACGGCCCATTGAGGACTTATGAGCAATGTACATAATGGGTGTTACTACGATTCTAATGGAGTTTCCCATCTCCTCAAAAATATCTCTGTGAGAAAGCAACGTTACTCTGTTCGCTTTGGGCAGTGACGTCGTTTATAGCTCAGAGGCAGAGACGAACTTCAAGTTGAACTCGGTGAGTAAGACTCCTAAATTGATAGTGCAGTTTGCTTAGGCGATTTTACATCTACAGTCGTGGCCAAAAGTTTTGAGAATGACACAAATATTAATTTTCACAAAGTCTGCTGCCTCAGTGTCTTTAGATATTTTTGTCAGTTACTATGGAATACTGAAGTATAATTACATTTCATACGTGTCAAAGGCTTTTATTAACAATTACATGAAGTTGATGCAAAAGAGTCAATATTTGCAGTGTTGACCCTTCTTTTTCAAGACCTCTGCAATCCGCCCTGGCATGCTGTCAATTAACTTCTGGGCCACATCCTGACTGATGGCAGCCCATTCTTGCATAATCAATGCTTGGAGTTTGTCAGAATTTGTGGGGTTTTGTTTGTCCACCCGCCTCTTGAGGATTGACCACAAGTTCTCAATGGGATTAAGGTCTGGGGAGTTTCCTGGCCATGGACCCAAAATATCGATGTTTTGTTCCCCGAGCCACTTAGTTATCACTTTTGCCTTATGGCAAGGTGCTCCATCATGCTGGGTGCTCCATCATTTGTCAGCAAACTGTTCCTGGATGGTTGGGAGAAGTTGCTCTCGGAGGATGTGTTGGTACCATTCTTTATTCATGGCTGTGTTCTTAGGCAAAATTGTGAGTGAGCCCACTCCCTTGGCTGAGAAGCAACGCCACACATTAATGGTCTCAGGTTGCTTTACTGTTGGCATGACACAGGACTGATGGTAGCGCTCACCTTGTCTTCTCCAGGCAAGATTTTTTCCGGATGCCCCAAACAATCGGAAAGGGGATTCATCAGAGAAAATGACTTTACCCCAGTCCTCAGCAGTACAATCCCTGTACCTTTTGCAGAATATCAGTCTGCTGCCCTTCTTGACACCAGGCCATCCTCCAAAAGTCTCCGCCTCACTGTGCGTGCAGATGCACTCACACCTGCCTACTGCCATTCCTGAGCAAGCTCTGTACTGGTGGTGCCCCGATCTCGTAGCGGTGGTGTCTTTGTGATATGGAACATATCTCTGTGGTGTCTCTGTGCTAGGGAACGTATTTCTGTGCAGTGTCTGTGGTAGGGAACGTATCTATATGTGTGTCTCTGTCATAATTTCACATTATAAGCAAAATGTCTCTAATCAATGTTGTGACGTCAGCAAATGAAATCTTATTGGACTGTGTGTGTACAGTTTCGTGATGGTACTGTACCTGTGTGTTATTGTGGGTCACATACAGTACATGGTCCTCCCTCTGCCTCCATCTCTCTGGGTTTAAATTTAGACAGAAGTTACCATCTCTCCCGTATCCAGGCAACCCAGCCCGTTGTGTAAAGAGTGAGGGGCTGTGGTGCAGCTCTCTTATCCCTGTCTGTCTGTCTGTCTGTCTGTCTGTCTGTCTGTCTGTCTCTGTCTGTCTCTGTCTGTCTCTGTCTGTCTCTGTCTGTCTCTGTCTGTCTGTCTGTCTGTCTGTCTGTCTGTCTGTCTGTCTGTCTGTCTGTCTGTCTGTGTCTGCCTGTCTGTTTGCCTGCTTTCCTGTCTGTTTGCCTGCCTGCCTGTCTGTTTGCCTGCCTGCCTGCCTGCCTGCCTGTCTGACTGAAAAGTGTAAACGTATAAGATTGCTAACATTCTCAAAACACACAGAATGCAGAAATACACAAACAAACATGTACTGAACACCCCTCCTTCTCTCTCTCTCACAACAACAACACACCACACACACACACACACACACACACACACACCACACACACACACACACACACACACATCCCCTGCAACAACATCCCGCAAATACAATACAGGAGTTGGGAGGCGGCTGTCACGTATAATTCTGTTCCGGAAACAGCACAATGACATTTACCCTGCAGACATTAGCTAGCTCTACTGACAGATAGAGGCATGATGATGGAGATGGAGGAAGGGATGCAGGGAGAGAGAGCAGGGGGAGGGAGGGAGGGATGCAGGGAGAGCGAGAGGCAGGGGGAGGGAGGAAGGATGCAGGGAGAGAGAGCAGGGGGAGGGAGGAAGGGTTGCAGGGAGAGAGAGAGGCAGGGGGGGAGGAGGGATGCAGGAGAGAGAGGCAGGGGAGGGAGGAAGGGAGCGGAGGGAGAGAGGCAGGGGGAGGGAGGAGAGGATGCAGGGAGAGAGAGGCAAGGGGAGGGAGGAAGGTATGCAGGAGAGAGAGGCAAGGGGAGGGAGAGGGTGGCAGGGAGAGGAGGCAGGGTGAGGGAGGAAGGATGCAGGGAGGAGAGAGGCAGGGGAGAGGGAGGAAGGGATGCAGGGAGAGAGAGGCAAGGGGAGGGAGGAAGGGATGCGGGGAGAGAGAAGGGAGGGAGGAAGGGATGCAGGGAGGGAGAGGCAAGGGGAGGGAGGAGGATGCAGGAGAGAGAGGCAAGGAGGGAGGAAGGGAGCAGGGAGAGAGAGGCAAGGGGAGGGAGGAAGGATGCAGGGAGAGAGAGGCAAGGGGAGGGAGGAAGGGATGTTAGGGAGGGAGAGGCAAGGGGAGGGAGGAAGGGATGCAGGGAGAGAGAGGCAGGTGGAGGGAGGAAGGGATGCAGGGAGAGAGAGGCAAGGGGAGGGAGGAAGGGATGCAGGGAGAGAGAGGCAGGTGGAGGGAGGAAGGGAATGCAGGGAGAGAGAGGCAAGGGGAGGGAGGAAGGGATGCAGGGAGAGAGAGGCAGGGGAGGGAGGAAGGGATGCAGGGAGGGAGAGGCAGGGGAGGGAGGAAGGGATGCAGGGAGGGAGAGGCAAGGGGAGGGAGGAAGGGATGCAGGGAGGGAGAGGCAAGGGGAGGAGGAGGGATGCAGGGAGGGAGAGGCAAGGGGAGGAGGAAGGGATGCAGGAGGGAGAGGCAAGGGGAGGGAGGAAGGGATGCAGGGAGAGAGAGGCAGGGGAGGGAGGAAGGGATGAAGGGAAGGAGAGGCAAGGAGAGGGAGGAAGGGATGCAGGAGAGAGAGAGGCAGGGGGAGGGAGGAGGGATGCAGGGAGAGAGAGAGGCAGGGGGAGGGAGGAAGGGATGCAGGAGAGAAGAGACAAGGGGAGGAGGAGGGATGCAGGAGAGAGAGAGGCAGGGGGAGGGAGGAGGGATGCAGGAGGGAGAGAGGCAGGGGAGGAGGAAGGGATGCAAGGGAGGAGAGAGGCAGGGGGAGGAGGAAGGATGCAGGGAGAGAGAAGGCGGGGGAGGATGCAGGGAGGGAGAGAGAGGCAGGGGGAGGGAGGAAGGGATGCAGGGAGGGAGAGAGGCAGGGGAGGGAGGAAGGGATGCAGGGAGAGAGAGGCAAGGGGAGGGAGAAGGGATGAGGGAGAGGAGGAAGGGGAGGGGGAAGGGATGCAGGGAGAGAGAGAGGCAGGGGGAGGGAGGAAGGGATGCAGGGAGGGAGAGAGGCAGGGGGAGGGAGGAAGGATGCAGGAGGGAGGAGGCAGGGGAGGGAGGAAGGGATGCAGGGAGAGAGAGGCAGGGGGAGGGAGGAAGGGATGGCAGGGAGGGAGAGAGGCAGGGGGGGGAGGAAGGGATGCAGGGAGGGAGAGAGGCAGGGGAGGGAGGAAGGGATGCAGGAGAGAGAGGCAGGGGAGGGATGCAGGGAGGGAGAGAGGCAGGGGGGAGGGAGGAAGGGATGCAGGCGGGGAGAGAGGCAGGTGGGGGAGGAAGGGATGCAGGAGGGAGAGAGGCAGGGGAGGGAGGAGGGATGCAGGGGGAGAGGAGGCAGGGGGAGGGAGGAAGGGATGCAGGAGAGAGAGGCAGGGGGAGGGATGCAGGGGGGAAGAGGCAGGTGAGGGAGGAAGGGATGCAGGGAGGGAGAGAGGCAGGGTGGAGGGAGGAAGGGATGCAGGGAGGGGAGGAGGCAGGTGGAGGGAGGAAGGGTGCAGAGAGAGGAGGCAGGTAGGAGAGAGGCCAGGTGGAGGGGAGAGGCAGGGGAGGCGAGGAAGGGATGAGGGAGGGAGGAGCAGGTAGAGAGAGCAGGGGGAGGAAGGGATGGAGGGGGAAGGGAGGGAGGGCTGCAGGTAGAGAGAGGCAGGGGGGGGAGGAAGGGATGTAGAGAGGGATGCAGAGAGGGAGGGAGCAGGTAGAGAGGGCAGGGAGGGAAGGAGGGAAGGGATGGCAGAAGGGCGGGGGCAGGTAGAGGAGAGGCAGGGGGAGGGGGGAAGGAATGGATGGGGAGGGAGGAAGGGAGAGAGAGAGAGAAACCCCCTCGTTGTGATTTGACCTGCACATATACAGTTCAAGCACACACACACCTTTATGTACCCCTGGTGTTAATCCAGACAGGCGTTCCTCCCGCTGTGTAAGGAGTCCATTGAGGGATACGAGACCTGTGAAATCCTTACCCCTCAGAAGAACCTCATACACACACAGGGGTGATGACAATCCCCCACTGTGTGCGTTAGCAGCCTCAGTGTTAGGTGAACATCATTATCATAGCTTTCTCACAGACACACACACGGCACTGAGCCTTTTTCTGAAATGCTTTATGAGATTGGAGAACACATTGGGAGGGATCTTAGACCATACCTCCATATAGAATCTTTCCAGAGCCTTGATATCCTTCATCTGTGCTTATGGACTGCTCTCTTCAATTCAAACCACGGGTTTTCAATGGGGTTCAAGTCCAGAGTCTGAGATGACCATTGCATGTTGATTTTGTGGCCAATTAACCAATTCTTTGTAAATTTTGATGTGTGTTTGGTGTTATTGTCTTGCTGGAAAATCCACTTGCGACCATGTTTCAGCCTCGTGACATCGGCAACCAGGTTTTTGGCTAAGATTTCCTGGTACTGCGTAGCCACAGAGCTCTATGTTCATGTCATCCAACAAATGTAAACATCTGGAGTTTGCTAAACGGTGTGGGCACATGGATTGGAACCGGTGCTTTAGATTACATGAAAATAGAGCTATTTGGCCACGTACACCAGTACACCAGTACACCGGTGGTGGGTTTGGCGTCCAAATGTGCTTCTGTGTGCCTATGATCCAATCAAATCGTATTTGTCACATGTGCCGAATACAACAGGTGTAGGTAGACCTTACTGTGAAACGCTTACTTACTTAACCAACAATGCAGTTTTAAGAAAATACCAACAAAAAAAGTAGCAAATAAAAGTAACAAATAATTAAAGAGCAGCAGTGAAATAACAATAGCGCGGCTATATACAGGGGGTACAGGTACAGAGTCAATGTGTGGGGGCACCGGTTAGTCAAGGTAATTGAGGTAATATGTACATGTGGGTAGAATTATTAAAGTGACTATGCATAGATAATAACAGAGAGGAGCAGCAGCGTAGAAGAGGGGGGTCAATGCAAATAGTTTGGGTAGCCATTTTTTTTTTTTTTATTATTTTTTAAATAAATTTTATCCCATTTTCTCCCCAATTTTCGTGGTATCCAATCGCTAGTAATTACTAACTTGTCTCATTGCTACAACTCCCGTACGGGCTCGGGAGAGACGAAGGTCGAAAGCCATGCGTCCTCCGAAGCACAACCCAACCAAGCCGCACTGCTTCTTAACACAGCGCGCCTCCAACCCGGAAGCCAGCCGCACCAACGTGTCGGAGGAAACACTGTGTACATGGCCCCCTTGGTTAGCGCGCACTGTGCCCGGCCCGCCACAGGAGTCGCTGGAGCGCGATGAGACAAGGATATCCCTACCGGCCAAACCCTCCCTAACCCGGACGACGCTATGCCAATTGTGCGTCGCCCCACGGACCTCCCGGTCTCGGCCGGCTGCGACAGAGCCTGGGCGCGAACCCAGAGACTCTGGTGGCGCAGTGCCCTAGACCACTGCGCCCACCCGGGAGGCTGGGTAGCCATTTGATTAGATGTTCACAAGTCTTATGCTTGGGGGTAGAAGCTGTTTAGAAGCCTCTTGGACCTAGACTTGGCGCTCCGGTACTGCTTGCCGTGCGGTAGCAGAGAGAACAGTCTATGACTAGGGTGGCTGGAGTCTTTGACAATTTTTTGGGTCTTCCTCTGACACCACCTGGTATAGAGGTCCTGGATGGCGGAAAGCTTGGCCCCAGTGATGTACTGGGCCGTATGTACTACCCTCTGTAGTGCCTTGCAGTCGGAGTCCGAGCAGTTGCCATACCAGGCAGTGATGCAACCCATCAGGATGCTCTCGATGGTGCAGCTCTAGAACCTTTAGAGGATCTGAGGACCCATGCCAAATCTTTTCAGTCTCCTGAGGGGGAATAGGTTTTGTCATGCCCTCTTCATGACTGTCTTTGTGTGTTTGGACCATGTTAGTTTGTTTGAAGCTCTCAACCTGCTCCACTACAGCAACGTCGATGAGAATGGGGGCGTGCTCGGTCCTCCTTTTCCTGTAGTCCACAATCATCTCCTTTCTTTTGATCACGTTTAGGGAGAGGTTGTTGTACTTGCGCAACACGGTTAGGTCTCTGACCTCCCTATAGGCTGTCTCGTCGTTGTCTGTGATCAGGCCTACCACTGTTGTGTCATCGGAAAACTTAATGATGGTGTTGGAGTCGTGCCTGGCCGTGCAGTCATGAGTGAACAGGGAGTACAGGAGGGGACTGAGCACGCACCCCTGAGGGGCCGGCGTGTTGAGGATCAGCGTTACGAGGATCAGCGTGGCGATGTGTTGTTTCCTACCCTTACCACCTGGGGGGCGGCCCGTCAGGAAGTCCAGGATCCAGTTGCAGAGGGAGGTGTTTAGTCCCAGAGTCCTTAGCTTAGTGATGAGCTTTGAGGGCACTATGGTGTTGAACACTGAGCTGTAGTCAACGAATAGCATTCTCATATAGGTTTTCCATTTGTCCAGGTGGGAAAGGGCAGTGTGGAGTGTAATAGAGATAGCATCATTTGTGGATCTGTTGGAGCAGTATGCAAATTGGAGTGGGTCTAGGGTTTCTGGGATAATGGTGTTGATGTGAGCCATGACCAGCCTTTCAAAGCACTTCATGGCTACAGATGTGAGTGCTACGGTTGGGTAGTCATTTAGGCAGATTACCTTAGTGTTCTCTGGCACAGGGACTATGGCGGTCTGCTTGAAACATGTTGGTATTACAGACTCAGAGAAGGAGAGGTTGAAAATGTCAGTGAAGACACTTGCCAGTTGGTCAGCGCATGCTCTGAGTACATGTCCTGGTAAACCGATCTTTACTTGCGGCCTTGTGAATGTTGATCTGTTTAAAGGTCTTACTCACATCGCCTGCGGAGAGCGTGATCACATAGTCGTCTGGAACAGCTGATGCTCTCATGCATATTTCAGTGTTACTTGCCTCGAAGCGAGCATAGAAGTTATTTAGCTCGTCTGGTAGGCTCGTGTCACTCGGCAGCTCTTGGCTGTGCTTCCCTTAGTAGTCTTGTAAAAGTTTGCAAGCCCTGTCACATCCGACAAGCGTCGGAGCCGGGGTAGTACGATTCGATCTTAGTCCTGTACTGATGCTTTGCCTGTTTGATGGTTCATGGGAGGGCATAGCGGGATTTCTTATAAGCTTCCGGGTTAGTGTCCCGCTCCTTGAAAGCGGCAGCTCTACCCTTTAGCTCAGTGCGGATGTTGCCTGCAATCCGTGGCTTCTGGTTGGGGTATGTACGTACAGTCCCTGTGGGAACGACATCATCGATGCACTTATTGATGAAGCCAGTGACTGATGTGGTGTACATCGGAAGAATCCCAGAACATATTCCAGTCTGTGCTAGCAAAACAGTCCTGTAGTTCAGCATCTGCTTCATCTGACGACTTTTTTATTGACCGAGTCACTGGTACTTCCTGCTTTAATTTTTGCTTATAAGCAGGAATCAGGAGAATAGAATTATGGTCAGATTTGCGAAATGGAGGGCAAGGGAGAGCTTTGTACGCGTCTCTGTGTGGAGTAAAGGTGGTCTAGAGTTTTTTTGCCCTCTGGCTGCATATTTAAAATGTTGATAGAAATTAGGTAAAACATATGTAAGTTTCCCTGCATTAAAGTCCCCGGCCACTAGGAGCGCTGCCTCTGGATGAACATTTTCCTGTTTGCTTATGGCGGTATACAGCTCATTGAGTGCGGTCTTAGTGCCAGCATCGGTCTGTGGTGGTATGAAGACAGCTATGAAAAATACAGATAAACTCTCTAGGTAGATGGTGTGGTCTACAGCTTATCGTGAGATACTCTACCTCAGGCGAGCAAAACCTCGAGACTTCCTTAGATATCGTGCACCAGCTGTTGTTTACAAATATACATGACCACCACCCCTTGTCTTACCAGAGGCTGCTGTTCTATCCTGACAATAGAGTGTGTAACCTGCCAGCTGTATGTTATTAATATCGTCGTTCAGCCACGACTCTGTGAAACATAAGATATTACAGTTTTTAAATTTGAATGTCACGTTGGTAGAATATACGTACTTTTAGTTTGTCCCATTTTATTTTCCAGCGATTGTACATTGGCTAATAGTACGGATGGCAAAGGCAGATTAGCCACTCGTCGCTTGATCCTAACAAGGCATCTCAATCTCCTTCCGCGAAATGTCAGTCTCTTTCTCCTGCCAATGACGGGGATGAGGGCCTGTTCGAGAGTCTGGAATAAATCCCTCTCGTCCAACTCATTAAAGAAAGATTATTTGTCCTATTCAAGGTGCGTAATCGCTATTCTGATGTCCAGAAGCTCTTTTTGGTCATAAGAGATGGTAGCAGCAACATTATGTACAAAATAAGTTACAAACAATGCGAAAAAACAAACAAAATAGCACGGTTGGTTAAGAGCCAATAAAATGGCAGCCATCCTCTTCGGCGCCAAAACACACCTATATGTGTTTCTAATGTACGAAATAGGACAAAGTAGTGTGCACTAATGGCTATGATGTAGCGTATTGTCTGGTTGCCAAGGCAGAGGCAGCATGATTGGGAATATTGCATAATGCTGGGTGCCGTTTTTTACCCCAGTGAGCAGACAATCTGGCAACCCAGAGGATTGACTCTTCTGTGTTTATTTCTACTGTTCCTTATCTTTGGCTTTCATCACACAGTATGTCTGTCTGTCAGTCTGTCTGTCTCTCAGTGCACATAGATAAGTAACACTCTGTATTTTGAAAAGGTGTTGAATCACCATCCTACTATCCTTCTATTCCCTTTGTTTCTCTTTCTCTCCTCTCTCTGCCCCCACTCTTTCCCTCTGTCTCCCTCTCTCTCCCTCTTTCTCCCTCTCTCTCTCTCCCTCTCTCTCTGTCACCCTCTCTCTCTCCCGCTCTCTCCCTCCCTCTACCCCCTCCATCTGTCCCACCCTCGTCCCCTGCCCCCCTCTCCTCTGTCCCCCTCCTCCCTCTCCCTCCCTTGCCCCCTCCCTCTGCCCCCTCTCTCCCTCTGCGCCCCCCCTCTCCATCTGCCCCCTCTCCCTCTGCCCCCCCCTCTGCCCTCTCTCTCCCTCTGCCTCCTCTGCCTCCCTCCCCCTCTCCCTCTGCCCCCCCTCTCTCCCTCTGCCCCCCCTCTCTCAATCCGCCCCCGTCTCCGTCTGTCTCGCCTCTGTCTACCTCTCTCCCTCTGTCTCTCTTTCTCTCTCGCTCTCTCCCTCGCCCTCTCTCTCCTCGCCCTCTCTCCCTCTCTCTGAGGCAGTGTAGAAGTAGTACCATCTCTCGAACATCAGCGCTCCATCCGCAACTAAGGGAAACAGACTCCTGTTGCCATTCTCTCTCTCTGTCTCTCTCTCTCTACGCTCCTTTGCCCAAGTGGCACATCTGTATTATTCAATTATTCATCCTCCAGTAGCAGAGTAGTGGGCAGCAGCAGCCGGGGCTTGCTGAACAAACACTCCAAAAAACTAATTGAGAAATTCTAAAAAGTGGTGATGATCAGAGAGACTGACTCCCAGGAAACCAAGCCAGCGTGAGGATGAGCTGAGAGAGGAGAGAAGGAATATAGACGCAGAGAGGTTCTCTTTTCACTGAGGCGAGAGGAGGTTCGCAGACGACCGAGCTGTCAGTTGGTGTACTGTGCCAGTCGGGGGTGTACAAGAGAGGAAAAAGGGAAGAGGTGCAAGAGGAGGAGTGGGGTTAACCAGGGAATGGCTTGATGCCCGTGCCAGCCAGGACCTTGGATATGTGTGCCCGGCGTGGGGCAGAGTCAGCGGTGCCCACACACCTTGACCACGTGGTTTCGGTGGTCTTGGCATTTGGCAAAGTCCTGGATGGAGCCGGTGGGAGCAGGGGTGGTCACCACGGCAACCCCACGGTGGCGAGGTGCTGAAGAACATGGTCGTGCCGCTGGTCCTGAAGCTGCTTAACGTGCTGCTCCAATCCCAACACGACAACACCAACGACAGACCCTCTATCGCTCTCATGCTGCGCCAGTCGCCCGGGCCGCCGCCACCCGGCCGCTCCTGGGACAGCGACAAACCCAGGCCCGGGGGGGAGTCCACTGAGGGGAGAGAGGTGAGGGGGAGAGAGGGAGGCAGTGTGAGGGGTGAGTGTGTGTTGGGGAGGTGAAGGAGGGGGTGTTTGATAGCGAGACAGAAACTGAGACAGGCAGAAGCATTTGTATTGTATTTCTTCAAGAGATCCGTACTGTAGATCTCAGTAGTCTAATAGGAAATGGTTTCTTCCTGACTTGTTGTTGTTCTTTAGTCTCTGAGGTATTTCACAGTGAAATAGTATGATACATTCACTTGCTCTAAATAACATTTCAACTGTGTAGGTTCTAAACCAGGACTATCTTGATGTTATGTTCTAAACCAGAACTAGTCCTGACTGGAACACACTTTGCTACTGATCTACAAATATTTCTCTCTGCTCAGAGATTCAGGCTTTCCTCCCTCTCCTCTCCCTCCCACACTATTTAGAGATTGGCAGTGTGGGTTAGGAGAAGACCCTTAGAGGGGCCAGCCAAACTGTGCTGCCGGAGAACAGGAGCCCAGATCGTGATCTAGAAACAGCAACAAACCAACCCCTGGCAGAGGGAAAATGGAGCGAGAGAGAGAGACAGAGAAAGAGAACAAAACAAAGGGAGAGAGAAAAAAAGAGCATGGAGAGGTAAAGTGAGAGTGAGGCATCACCTTCTCTGTTACTCCCACGCTGTGTTATGCCTTCAGCTTTTAGGCTGGTCATGCTGCTTTCATTTGCCAATTCAGAGGTGTTGTACATTACAGTAGGGTGGGGGTGGGCATGGGCTGGTGAGAGTGCCTACTCTGCCTGTGAAAAGGCCATGTCGAGGACCCGTGTTCGCCCACCCCTGTTCGTGTGTGTGCGCGTGTTTGTGATGTGCGTGTATTTGTGGCAAGTCAGCGCAGGTGGGCGAAGCGTGAGGAAATCGCCCTGATATACCATGTGAGCTTTACCCGCCTCTTAAGGATTAAGGTACCTTCTGAGACGGCTTAAATCTGAGTGGCACCGAACCGAGAGTTATACCTGGCTGGGCTGACAGGAGAAATGAAGGGACGGAAGGTAGGAAGGAAGGGAGGGATGGGGAGAGAGGGGGGGCAGGTGCCTTTGCCACCCTTTAAGCATTTTCCTCCTAATGAGGTTGTCTGAGCATGTAATCATTCATTTAGTTAAGTATCGCATTAATTCTGATCTAATTAGGGAGGTTGTATTAGAGGTGATTGGGTTCAGGCTGATCATAACTCTGACCTTCCTCCTGCTTAATACGGCTCTATAACACACTGTATTGTTTCCCTGTTTCTGACGGCATGACAACACAAATCAAATGAAAGTTTATCTGTCATATGCACAGGAAATGCTTACCTGTGAGGTTCCTCAACAGTGCAATGAAAATTAGTAGGTAGAATACTAGAGCCATAAGGCAATAGTATGTGTGTAGTATGGGCACTGAGCGTACAAAACATTAAGAACACGGACAACATGGGTCCCATTATGGACGACATGGATCCCATTATGGACGACATGGGTCCCATTATGGACGACATGGGTCCCATTATGGACGACATGGGTCCCATTATGGACGACATGGGTCCCATGATGGATCGACATGGGTCCCATTATGCCGGGTGAAAACCGAACACTACATTCCACAGTAAGGGCCTCATACCAACGGTCAAGCATGGTGGTGGTAGAGTGATGGCTAGGGGATGCTTTGCTGCCTCAGGACCTGGACCGTGAATTCTGCTCTGTATCAAAGACTCCTACAGGAGAATGTCAGGCCATACATCTGTGGGCTGAAGCTGAAGTGCAGCTGAGTCATGCAGCAAGACAATGATCCAAAACACACAATCAAGTCTTCGTGAATATGGCAACAACAAAATAAAAGATTTTAAGTGTTGTGGCAGTGTTGTGGCAGGACTTGAAACAGCAGTTGGTAGTTGGCATTTTATTAGGATCCCCATTAGCTGTTGCAAAAGCAGCAGCTACTCTTCCTGGGGTCCACACAAAACATGAAACATAATACAGAATGACATAATACAGAACATCAATAGACAAGAACAGCTCAAGGACAGAACTACATATATTTCATGCTTGAAAGTTCATGCTTGAAAACCCAGAAATGTCGCTGAGTTAAAGCAGTTCTGCATGCAAGAGTGGAACAAAATTCCTCCCCAGCGATATGAGGGACTGATCAGGAAGCAATTGGTTGCAGTCATTGCTGCTAAAGGTGGCGCAACCAGTTATTGAGTGTAAGTGGGCAATTACTTTTTCACACGGGGGAATTGGGTGTTGCATCACTTTGTTAATTAAATAAATAAAATAAGTATACATTTTGTTTGTTATTTGTAAACTCAGGTTCCCTTTATCTAATATTAGGTTTTGGTTGAAGATATGATAACATTCAGTATCAAAAATGTGCAAAACTAGAGAAAATCAGAAAGGGGGAAAATACATTTTCACATTACTGTATATATACACACACACACATACATGTGTATCTGTAGTTTATTAGGTACACCCGTTTAGTACCATGGGGCCATGGACTCATGCTGCTTACGCCAAAATCCTGACTCGGCCATCAGCATGACACTGTACATCACCACGCCCCAATTGTCCACTGTTGGATAATGCGTGTCCAGTGTTGGATAATGTGTGCCCAGTGTTGGATAATGCGTGCCCAGTGTTGGATAATGCGTGCCCAGTGTTGGATAATGCGTGTCCAGTGTTGGATAATGTGTGTCCACTGTTGGATAATGTGTGTCCAGTGTTGGATAATGCGTGCCCAGTGTTGGATAATGCGTGCCCAGTGTTGGATAATTGCGTGCCCAGTGTTGGATAATGCGTGCCACGTGTTGGATAATGCGTGCCCAGTGTTGATAATGCGTGCCCAGTGTTGGATAATGCGTGCCCAGTGTTGGATAATGCGTGCCCAGTGTTAGAATAATGCGTGCCCAGTGTTGGATAATGCGTGCCCAGTGTTGGATAATCATGCCCAGTGTTGGATAATGCGTGCCAGTGTTGGATAATGCGTGCCCAGTGTTGGATAATGCGTCCAGTGTTAGATAATGCGTGCCCAGTGTTGGATAATGCGTGCCAGTGTTGGATAATCCTGCCCAGTGTTGGATAATGCGTGCCCAGTGTTGGATAATGCGTGCCCAGTGTTGGATAATGCGTGCCCAGTGTTGGATAATGCGTGCCCAGTGTTGGATAATGCGTGCCCAGTGTTGGATAATACGTGCCAGTGTTGGATAATGCGTGCCAGTGTTGGATAATGCGTGCCCAGTGTTGGATAATGCGTGCCCAGTGTTAGATAATGCGTGCCCAGTTGGAATAATGCGTGCCCAGTGTTGGATAATACGTGCCCAGTGTTGGATAATGCGTGTCCAGTGTTGGATAATGCGTGCCCAGTGTTGGAATATATGTGCCCAGTGTTGGATAATGTGTGTCCAGTGTTGGATAATGCGTGCCCAGTGTTGGATAAGTCGTGTCCAGTGTTGGATAATGTGTGTCCAGTGTTGGATAATGCGTGCCCAGTGTTGAATAATGCGTGCCCAGTGTTGGATAATGCGTGCCCAGTGTTAGATAATGCGTGTCCAGTGTTGGATAATGCGTGCCCAGTGTTGGATAATACGTGCCCAGTGTTGGATAATGCGTGTCCAGGTTGTATAATGCGTGTCCAGTGTTGGATAATGCGTGCCCAGTGTTGGATAATGCGTGCCCAGTGTTGGATAATGCCGTGTCCAGTGTTGGATAATGCGTGTCCAGTGTTGGATATATGCGTGCCCAGTGTTGGATAATGCGTGCCCAGTGTTGGATAATGCGTGCCCAGTGTTGGATAATGCGTGCCCAGTGTTGGATAATCGTGCCCGTAGTGTTGGATAATGCGTGTCCAGTGTTGTATAATGCGTGTCCAGTGTTGGATAATGCGTGCCCAGTGTTGGATAATGCGTGCCGTGTTGGATAATGCGTGTCCAGTGTTGATAATGCGTGCCCAGGTGTCGGATAATGCGTGTCCAGTGTCAGATAATGCGTGTCCAGTGTTGGTAATGTGTGTGTGCCCAGTGTTGGATAATGCGTGCCCAGTGTTGGATAATGCGTGCCCAGTGTTGGATAATGCGTGTCCAGTGTTGGATAATGCGTGTCCAGTGTTGTGTAATGCGTGTCCAGTGTTGGATAATGCGTGCGCAGTGTTGGATAATGCGTGCCCAGTGTTCGGATAATGCGTGCCCAGTGTTGGATAATGTGTGCCCAGTGTTGTATAATGCGTGTCCAGTGTTGGATAATGCGTGTCCAGTGTTGGATAATGCGTGCCCAGTGTTGGATAATGCGTGTCCAGTGTTGGATAATGCGTGTCCAGTGGAGCCGCTTCTTGTTGTTTTAGCTGAAAGGATTGGAACCCGGTGTGGTCGTCTGATGCAATAGCCCGTCTGTGACAAGGACCGTCAAGTTGTGTGTTCCAAGATGCCGTTCTGCACTCCGCTGTTGTACTGCACCGTTATTTGCCTGTTTGTGGCCTGCCTGTTAGCGTGCACGATTCTTGCCATTCGCCTTCGACCTCTCTTATCAACAAGTTGTTTTCACCCACAGGACTGCCGCTGATTGGATGCTTTTTGTTTGTCGCACTATTCTCAGCAAACACTAGACACTGTCATGCGTGAAAAGCCTTGGAGGTCGGACAGTTCTGAGATACTGGAACCATCACGCCTGGCATCAACCATCATACCACGCTCATAGTTGCTTCGGTCCCTGGTTTTGCCCATTCTATTGTTCAATCGAACAGTAATTGAACGCCTCGATTCCTGTCTGCCTGCTTTATATAGAAAGCCACGGCCACGTGAATCACTGTCTATTAGGTGATGTACAAAATAAACTGGCCACTGTGTGTGTGTGTGTGTGTGTGTGTGTGTGTGTGTGTGTGTGTGTGTGTGTGTGTGTGTGTGTGTGTGTGTGTGTGTGTGTGTGTGCACGTGCGACAAAGGCCACATTGATTTATTGAAGGCTAAAAAGGAACTTGAGGCTCCTATAAAACACATTTGAAACAGACCAACTCATTTGACAGAATGCATTCTTCTGAGTGGGTCTCAAATCTAATCAGGAAGTCAATCTAAGAATATCAAGACAAGGAAAGAGATAATATCACAACATTTAAATGAAATTAACGCCGATCTGTTTTTTATATATATTTGTTTACATATACAGTACCTGTTATCCGCATTTCACTGTATCCTGTGCACGTGACCAAAAAAAACGTTGATTTGATTTGATTTAATTTACATAAATGAATTAGCCTGTTTATCTGCATATCCGATTGTTCCGGACAGATTTTTAACTATGAGTCTTTCATGAGGAAGAGAGAAATGTGAAATAATACATTATAATGAACATGCATTAATTATTGAGATAAAGTGGAATATATAAGTTTGTTTGCCAGAATGCGGGGCTAAACAACAGTAAATGCTTCTTGAGTTTGGAAGCAATCCCTACACATTTTTCGAGGCTATTAAACTTTGAAAAGACCGAAATTCATATTTCATGCGAAATCCCCAACACTGTCATTTATCTTCCGGGGAATGTCGCACCCCACCACCAAAAACAAGCAAGGACAACTTTCGGGAGTCTTTTGGAATCACGTAATTTGTGTAACATTCAAATGGAACCGTGTTATTGTCGTAAAAAATGGTTCCCCTATGGCATGTGTCAAACTCATTCCACGGAGGGACGAGTATCTGCAGGTTTCCTCTCCTCCCTTGTACTTGATTGATGAATTAAGGTCACTAATTAGTAAAGAACTCCCCTCACCTGGTTGTCTAGGTCTTAATTGAAAGGAAAAACCAAAAACCAGCAGACTCTAGGCCCTCCATGGCTTTAGTTTGACACCACCCCCCCGCCACTCACTTTCAATCCCCCTGTTGTGTACAGATCGACCTGTGGATGGGAGAGACCATCGACTTGGCTGGGGGAGGGGGTCGATGTTAGAATCGTATCGTGTTAGCGCAGGTACAGGAGTTGCTGAGTCACCTCATCTCTTAACATTCCACCGAACTGACAAAGCGTAGGTACGGATTAACATGGACCTGGGTAGCTGTCTTCCCTAGTTAGCCTAGGAGCTAACGAGCTGACTGGAGCTGTATGAGTGAATTTATGTGGATTTGTTACATATGTTTGTGATGTGCTGACTTGAACAAGATTAATCAAGGTAGGCCTATAATCAAGGTTCAGATTGTCTATTGTATCATATTATATCGCATTGGCATTGCAACCAAAATTGAAGTGCTGGTTGCAAATGGACATTCATCAGATGACCCTGTGGTACCAAGCAAGGCTGATGAAGAGCCATCCACTAGGGATTTGGGAAGCATTGAATGATCACTGCTAGCTCTGGTCCACGGAAGGCTCAGCGTTAGCAAGGCACGTGTAACGCCCTGGACCAGAGCTAGATCAAAGCATAAGTGTATAACGCATAAGGATCATGGATATACATCAGCCTTAATGAGAGGATCTCTCTGGCCCTCTACACCAGAATAGTTTATTCAAGTGGCCTGATTCCATAGTTTGAATCTAATAAATTATGGTATGCATCAGGGTGCCCCAAATTGCAGTTCGCAGGCGGGTGATTTTATTTGGGCCCCCAAGATTTCTGAGCAAAAAATAAACAAAATAATGTTGTTTATTGTTTTTGGACATAAAATACTAAAAACACCAGCAAATCAGCTCCAATGGGTTTTCATTTTGGAAATCTGTTCCAAAGTATTCCCTCGCATAATAGAGAGATATACTGTAAGCAAGGTTTGAAATTATTATGTTTTAGTCAAATATGATATCTGTTTGGGATTCTTGCTGCCAATTTGCAGTCTACAAGGTATTTGTAATTATGTTCTCCAACCACTCAAGAAGAAATCAGCCCGCGGCTGAATCTAAGTGATGATCCCTGGCACACATGCTTACTGGGAATGGAGTCAGCAGCAAGCCCATGTGTAAGATGAGCAGTTGCTAGCACATTCAGCCATATATAATGCATATGCAATATCTATTTTGATCATAACAAGATCATATTTGATGTATAATTTAATAATACACGGCTTGGCCTCTTTGTTGGTGCTACAAAACAAACTCTGTTAGATATTTGCTTTTGTTAGCGTTGCTATAAACAGTTTTTTTCTCTCCTCTGGTTTTTTCGGCTGGTTTCTATCTGGAGTTTGCGGACTATCAGTATCTGAAGTTCACTGGTGGCCGGTGCCATTTAAGATGAGGGAGGATCATTTTTTTTATGAGCATGGCCATATTACAGCATATTGGATGACTGTCATTCATATTACATTCACCCAGCTCAATGTAACATTGATAGGTTTAGACTACTACATGATACTAACATTTCCCTGTAGCCATCATGAGGTTGCTACAACCTAGCCTATGAATGAAAGTGTACAATGTAGAGAATTTTGAGTAATCAAGGTGACAGACAGTGACATATTCAATACCGCCTTGCACACTCTTGCCTGCATCTAGCTGATCTAGGGAGTAATCATTAGTCCAACAGTTGCAGTTTGGAAGAATCTATTGGACAAATTCTGGTATTTTTATTCCCGTTTCGTTCAGTTTCCTTCCGTTTAAGAAACGTTTTTCAACAGAATCGGCGGAATGAATACACCCCTGATCACACGCAAACACAGTTCACTTTCATAGCAGCCACATGAAAACAGAGTGATCACTTTGCTCATTGTGTATATATAATTCCTTCTCTCAACTATCTACGCACTCTCCTCCTCTCACCTTTTTCCTTATCTTGTGGACTTTAGTGCACAACACATCAGCTGTCTGAGACCAGCCGAAAAAAACTTTCCAAGCTAAACCTTCAAATCATGACCACTATAACCACTATGCACAGCCCACATCGTTGTCAGGTCATAGTCAACATAGCTACTAGAACTAACACTTTAGTAAACCCGCTAGCTACAATCATACAGTACAGTGTACAGTCAGAAAGCAGTTCAGCAGTTATACTGGTGGTCCCTGTTGGCAATAAATAAATTAAACCAAAACCTTACATTGACATGGAAGAGTTCCAGTGTTGGATAGCGATAGCCAGATAGCTAACATAGCCTCCCTCTCTGTTTGAGCCAGGTGTTTTGAGTAGGCTAAACTAGCTAGCTACATTCTCTAGCTAAGTGAAAGTATAAAAAAATACAACCAAATATAGCTAGCTCTCTCTCTCTCGCTTCTCCTTAATTTTGGAAGAAATTAATTTGTTCAAAACTGTTCAACTATAGTCTTTCTCTCTTTGAGTCAACTACTCACCACATTTTATACACTGCAGTGCTAGCTAGCTGTAGCTTATGCTTTCAGTACTAGATTAATTCTCTGATATTTTGATTGTGTGGACAACATGTCAGTTCATGCTGCAAGAGCTCTGATAGGCTGAAGGACGTCCTCCGGACGTTGTCATAATTACTGTGTGAGTCTATGGAAGGGGGTGAGAACCATGAGCCTCCTAGATTTTGTATTGAAGTCAATGTACCCAGAGGTGGACAGACGCTAGCTGTCCTCTGGCTACACCATGGTGCTAACCTACAGAGTGCTGTTGAGACTACTGTAGACCTTCATTGCAAAACAGTGTGTTAATCAATTATTTGGTTTATAGTTTTATCTAAAAAAGGATAACTTTAATGTTTCACTATTTGTATTTTTATGAAATTCACTGAGGAGTATGGTCCTCCCCTTCCTCCTCCTGAGGAGCCTCCACTGCTTAAGTTTGACTCCAGATGAAACATAGCTATAACTAGCTAGAGATTATCAACTGAAGCGGGGAGCTGACTCTAAGGCGCTCAACTCTTTCCCACGTGCCATAGATTAACGCCTCAAATTCTTCCCTCAGACCTGCTTTAGTAACTTTACTAAAACTGCCCTTTTTGTGCGGTCTTTTTCTGTGGTATTTATATTTAAAACCATACTCCTCTGTGTTGGGTGAGTGAAGTGAGGGAGATGAGGGAGAAGATACTTTTTTTTAAAGTGATGATGGTGCTGATGAAAATGAAATGAGACGGTTGGAGCTTGGGAAGAGAGAGAGAGAGAGGGAGAGAGAGAGCTGGGGATGAGAGGATGTAGAGATGGAGGGGAGATTATGTCTGGCTTTTCTGGGAGGAAATATGCTCTTTTGTTATGTTAAATGGGAATCGCCAGCGGTGAAGAAGGAAAGGTCACGGAGAAGCCAAGTGTCACATAGGAACACACAGGACAACACACACACACACACACACACACACACACACACATGTACACTCTCTCTTTCTCACTCTGACTCTCTCTCTTTCTCTCTCATTCTCCTGTGTGGGCTATGGCAGCGGAAAGAAAGACATTCAAGGCAGGGTGGTGGCTGGGTATATGTCGCTCATACACATTGATCGGCTTCACTGCCGTATGTTGATTTTGTCCACCCCATCGTCTGAAAATGTGTCGTATTTTTGTCCAGCTTTAAACATCAACGCAACACTGATTTAGGGTAGCGAGCAATGTCTCAGTGCTGGTTCTGTCAGTGTAACCCTAAGCTTCCTGGCAGTGACTGGCTGTTGTGAAAGCATTGTCGACGTGACGGCTTCCCCCACATGAAAAGATACTATAGTATACTATGGTATAAATACTATACTATTCACTGTAGTGTTTTTGTGGACCAAACTATACTGTAGAATTTACTGTAGTGTTTTTGCAGACTGTAGTATAAAGCCAGAGAGGGTGTGGTATATGGCCAATATACCATAGCTAAGGGCTGTTCTTACCCACGACACAATGGATACAGTATATTGGCCATAAACTGGTTACCAACGTAATTAGAGCAGTCAAAAGAAATGATTGGCTGTCAGCCAATCAGCATTCAGGGCTCGAACCACCTAGTTTATAATGTATTTATTGTAGTGTTTTTGCAGACATTACTGTAGTATTTACTATAGTGTTTTTGTTTTATTATCTTTGACAAAGAAGTGGTGCCTTTCTCCTACAGGAAACCTACTGGAGAAATACTAAAAGAGCACATTTTCCATAACCTGTAGTTAGTTAGTTAGTTAGTTAGGTAGGTAGGTAGGTAGGTAGGTAGGTAGGTAGGTAGGTAGGTAGGTAGGTAGGTAGGTAGGTAGGTCGGTCGGTCGGTCGGTCGGTCGGTCGGTCGGTCGGTCGGTCGGTCGGTCGGTCGGTCGGTCGGTCGGTCGGTCGGTCGGTCGGTCGGTCAGTTGGTCGGAACAGAGAGTTCAGTGCTTCTGCTCTCACAATGTGTTCAATACTTGGTATGTAGATTTCTCATTTATGGTTGGCACAAATGACGGTATGGGAGAGGGAAATGGGCAGCGTATATGCAAATAAAATTCTGTGGTATTTACTATAGTTAAAAAATTGGTTTTGTGGAACGTAGGTGTTTTTGTAGACATTACTGTGGTATTTACCACAGAGTTTTTTTACGGATAATTTTGTTGTGTTTACTTCTAGTCTTCTACAGTATACTACAATATTCTATAGTTAGTACTACACATGGTCGAGGAATACTACAGTGTGTAGTATAGCATTCTACAGTATACTACAGTTTACTATAGAATTCTATGGTAAATACTGTAGTATTCTATAGTAAACTGTAGTATTTTTTCATATGGGCCTATATTTTATATGAGCCATGAGTCCTACTTCCAATATTAAAAAGGGTATCAACCCCGAACGCTCCCGAAATAACAGCCAATCTAGAGTTGGTTGATGTAGAAAGACCTAAGGTCCCTACGCCATCATGTTTACTTGCCCCTGAAACCCCTGATTTTTTTATGAGTTCCATTAGTGCCGGAAGAATGTCCCACGACAGCTACTGTAACACATGGCATAGACATCAGTAAGTATTGTGTCCAATTAAATATTAAATGTGTTTATACAGGGTTGGTGTCTAATCCCTATAGTTTAGTCACTGTTCTACCACCCGGTACTCTACCCTGCACCTTAGAGACTGCTGCCATATGTACATAGTCATTGAACACTGGTCACTTTAATAATGTTTACATGCTGTTTTACCCATCTTATATGTAGATACTGTATTCTAGTCGTGGCTCATCCTATGTACTATCACTATGGCTGTATACACCTTTTGTATTCATATACTGTCCATACTGTCTTTACACTCCATTATATATAAATATTATTTATATTTATACTACGTTCTCTGACATTTCTTAATTTCTCATTTATTTCTTATTTTCTGGATTGTGTGTATTGTTTTTTTTAAAGTATTACTAGGTATTACTGCACTGTTGGAGGTAAAAACACAAACATTTCGCTGCACCTGCGATTAACTTCTGCAAATCTGTGTACACAACCAATAAACGTTGATTTGATTTGAGTTTGATCCGCAGAATTAAATGGCAATGGCTTTAGCCCACTTAAATGTCAGGGTTTATTGACCAAATGCAGGGTTCAAACCATGCTGTTTTACTTTGCGTTTAGCCTAATAAAAGTGCACTGAAATAGTGCCTAGGATGATATCTCTTGATGCCTTTGAGGGTGCCCATGTTAGTATTCAAAACATATGGAGGTGCCCTGATTTGGGGCTCACAAACCAACCATCAATTGGAATGAAGAGCTCTATTGTTGTCTACGGCTGGAGCAGCCCTCTACTGATCAAATCAATTCAGTCATTCAATCAATCAGTCAAGGCATGATAACAGTATAGTGATAACGAGGAATCTCTCTGCTCCCATGATGTTTCACTCCACTGCGGTGGTGCCACAGCCATAGAAAAACAATCCAAAAAGAGTCTTGCATCACTCTTAACTCAAGGACAGACTTTTTCTCCTCCCAGTAATAGGGAGCTCTTCAACTCCTAACAGCCCTGGACCTCGGCTGGTTAACAATATTACCTGTCAACCCAGACTTTATATAGATCCTCCTTTAAGAACTGCTAATAGTGCTACTTTCAGGGGGACATCGTGTTCACTTCATATTATATATATATTATATTACAGCATGCATTATGGACCCTACGCATTTTAAATCACACACAGGTAGTCTATCAGACAGAGGGGAGGATCCTACGCATATTAAATCACAAACAGGTAGTCTATCAGACAGAGGGGAGGACCCTACGCATATTAAATCACAAACAGGTAGTCTATCAGACAGAGGNTCAGACAGAGGGGAGGACCCTACGCATATTAAATCACAAACAGGTAGTCTATCAGACAGAGGGGAGGACCCTACGCATATTAAATCACACACAGGCACAGTCTGCCATGCAGGGAAACACAGAAAGTTCTCATAAATGGCCGGTCATGTTGTACACTCTTAGAAAAAAGGGCTGTCCCCATAGGATCACCTTTTTGGTTCTAGGTAGAACCGTTTTGGGTTCCATGTAGAACTCTCTGTGGAAAGGGTTCGGCATGGAACCCAAAAATATTCTACCTGGAACCAAAATGGTTCTTCAAAGGGTTCTCCTATGGGGACAGCCGAAGAACCCTTTTAGGTTCTAGATAGCACCCTTTTTTTTTTAGAAGAGTGTACTAGTGTTGTAAGAATGTGCTTAGATGGCAGTGAGAGCTGTGGGGTTAGACATGCTAGTGATGTATACGGCCTGTCGTATACACTGACACCATTGGCTTTTTCTAACAGTGAGATTTGTTAGCATGCATCTAGATGTAGATTTCCTTTGGGAGCCTTCTATACTTGGTTTGGTACACTCACATGACATGATTTTTGTGACAGGACTTGTTTGTGTGTGTTGAGTCTGGTAGTGTCCACGTGACCCAGGACTTGAGGGAAGAGGAGGCCATTCCTATAACCGTACACAGAGATGGCAGTCCATCTATCACCACGGTGACCTTTACTGTGTGACGTACCACAGCGGTAAATTGGCCCATGCTGGTTGCTGATTTATACTTTATTTTTTTGCTGACTATTGTTATTTCTCATCCACATTCTTCACTGCGAGACGGACCAGGCAAAGCTAATGTCTTTTTAATGTGCACAGTTTATGTAAGCCTGTGCCACAGACACACTCACACAGCCTGTAGGCATGTGTGTAGAGACCTGTCACTTCCCAGTTGCATGCGTGCCCTGCACATTGTCCTCCCACCCCTCACATCTGTCCATATAATCGTATTCTTTAGGATCTTAAAGGAATAGCTGATTTTAGATAGCACTTACAAGGGCCCAGGGGCATATCTCCCATTTCTCTCTCTCTCCTCTCTCCTCTTCTCTCTACACACCACACCCACACATCACACACACACCACAGCCACAACACCACACACACACATCACACACCACACCATCACCCAGTAGTCAACACAACCACACGACACACACACAACACAACACCACACACACACATGCACACACACAGAGAGAGAGAGAGACGTACACACACACATAAATGGACGCAGCCAAAGGGTGTCCACTCACTACACTCAGAGGCTAATTTAATTAGCTATCACTTTGATTGCTAATTAAAAACAAAGCAGTGAAGCTCAAAGGAGAGAGGCTGTTTGATCCCTTCATTGGGGATGCAATGAGGGTTTGTGCAGCAGGGATTTTCTTGTTCTTGCCTTGGCCTTAAAACGCAAGTTCCCATATAGTTATCAAGGTCTGGCATCTCTATTCTGCAAGATATTGACGATGCAACGAGGAAGTGAGAAGCTGGATCGAAAGTTGAGGACGAACAGTTCTCTAATGTTGAGGATGACATCACAGTAGAAGACAGTAAGCAAAGTCTGTGACCACTCTCCCAGGGTATTTTGTGGCTGTGGACTGGACAGAAATCACTTCTATGTCTCCACACTCTCCTCACGCCAATTCAGACGAAAGTAAACTAATCAATAAAGGACTATAAATACAGCATTCACCAGACCAAAAGCTCTCCACTATTCTCTCGGTGCTTTGGCAAATCTCTTCTTTGTCTGTTTTGATGCCATGTTTTAGCATCTACCTGAGGTACCTTGCCAAATGAATTAGAATGTGAGAAATGGAATTGGCCCAAAACGCTACTTCAAATCAACACTTAAATAGATGGACTGGCATTTTAGGTATCCAGATGCTGCTGTGGCGCTCCTTGTAATCGTCACATTCTCTTCCTGAGAGACGGAATCAGAGGGTGGTGAAAGTACAGAGCCGTGCCGATAGGGAAGTGACCTCAGAGGTGACATTACACTGCCTGTACCGCATCAATTCTCTGTTGCTTCTAACTTCCTGACCTTGTAGTCTCCATTGACAGACGCACTGAATGCCAAATCCATCCCTAGCTCCTAGTGGTGCGCGGGTCAGCTGTTTGTTCACCCACACCCTCCCGTAATTGCTATTAACCCATCCGCAACCGCCCGACTATATGTGATAAAGTGAAAATCTGAGGCCCGCACCCGGCCCTAATCCGCTAATGTAGAAAATGCATTGTAGGCTACAGTCGGGGACGCCGGAACGATTTGTTTTGCCTGATTTAAATGTTTTTGCTTATTTCCGACATTTTGGAAGGCTATTTGTTAGTCAACTTGTCTATGATTAAATAGCCGACAGTATATGCAGCTTCTCTTCTGTCATTATATGTTGCCCTAGAAGACTAAGTTAACCCTTGCTCACCAGAATTATTTCATAAATCGATTGAATCATTCATTCTAATTGACATTGGTAAAGTTCTTTGTCATCTCTAATTATTTCGTGGAACAAAGACGTTTAAGGACCGGGGATAAAAATGAAATAACTAAAAAAAACTGGAAATAATTTCTATCCAAAATGTCCAAACTACATCGGTTTGACCGGTTGTAAGGAAATGGAAAGCTGTGAAAACAACCCAACATGTTTTTATCAGCTTTTATGATGCTGATAAAGATCGCACCAGTGGTGGGAAATGTACCCAATTGTCGTTGAGTAAAAGTAAAAATACCCTTTTAAAAGAAAATGACTCAAGTAAAAGTTAGTCACCCATTAAAATTCTACTTGAGTAAAAGTCTAAAAGTGTTTGGTTTTAAATATACTTAAGTATAAAAAGTAAACTATAAATAATTTCAAATTCCTTATATTAAGCAAACCAGATGACACGATCATTTTTTAAAATAATTACGGATAGCCAGGGGCACACTTTAACACTCAGATATCATTTACAAACAAAGCATTTGTGTTTAGTGAGTCTACCAGATCAGAGGCAGTAGGGGTGTTCTATTGATAAGTGCGTGAATTATACAATTTTCCTGTCCTGCTAAGCATTCAAAATGTAACGAGTACTTTTGGGTGTCTCTGTCACGCTGTATAAAGATAGGAGACAAGCGCAGGAATACGTAGTAGGGTTTTTATTTTCTCCACCCAAACAAAAGAGCTAGGTGTAAAACCTCTAAATAATACACGAGACGAGACCCGTAAAACAAGTGCACAATAACACGTAGCATGGAAGCCGATACAACAACACGGGTGCTCACAAGACCAACAGACATAGTAACAATAACCGAAAAGGACAAAGGGGAACATAGGGCACATATATATATATATATACACATACTAATCAGGGGGAATGGGAACCAGGTGTGCGTAATGAGTCCGAGGTTGGTGGTAATGAATCCAGCGCTGCACCAGCATGACACCGGCCTCGGAGACGACCACAGGGACGCAGTGCGGGTCGGTCAGGGCGCGGACGGTGAAACTCCCTGGTCAGCGAAGCGTCCAGGGTGTCCACCGCAGGAACCCAGCACCGCTACTCTGGGCCGTACCCCTCCAAGTTGATGAGGTACTGGAGAAGCCCCGCCTGACGCCTCGAATCCAGGACTTCACTGACCAAGTACGCCAGACCTCCCTCGATGTCCAGAGGAGGAGGCGGGGCGTCACTGGGTCCATCCTTAGCAAGGGGAACAGGCACCACTGGCCTGAGGAGAGACACATGAAAAGTCAGGTTAATGCAGTAATTAGCAGGGAGTTACAAACGGTACTTTACCTCATTAACCCTCCTCAGGACTTTAAACGGCCCCACAAACCGCGGGCTCAGCTTCCGGCAGGGCAGGCGGAGGGACAGGTTCCGGGTGGAGAGCCAGACCCGGTCGCCTGGAGAGAAGACAGGCGCCTCACTGTGGTGGCGGTTGGCCTGTTCCTTGTGGCGACGCACAGTCGGCCTCAGCGCTCCGAATCCACTCGTTCATCGCAGGGGCCTCTGTCTGGCTCAGATGTCAAGGTGCCAGGGCCGGCTGATACCCCAACACGCACTGGAAAGGAGTGAGGTTTGTGGAGGAGTGGCGGAGGGAATTCCACACGTACTCAGCCCAAGGTAGAAAATCCGCCCACTCCCCCGGCCGATCCTGACAGTAACACCTCAGGAACCTGCCCACTTCCAGATATACCCTCTCCACCTGCCCATTAGCTTGAGGACGGTACCCGGAGGTGAGACTGACCGTGACCCCCAGGCATTCCATTAAGTCTTTCCACAAGCGTGAGGTGAACTGAGAGCCACGATCTGACACAATGTCCTCCGGGATCCCATAGTGCTGGAAGGCGTTCGTAAAAAGAGCCTCCACGGTTTGCATGGCCGACGGGAGCCCCGGCAGAGGAAGGAGTCGACAAGCTTTGGAAAACCGGTCCACAACGACGAGAACAGTGGTGTTCCCCTGGGAGGGGGGAAGGTCATTGACAAAGTCCACTGAAAGGTGAGACCAGGGTCGTTGTGGAACCGGCAGGGGAAGGAGCTTTCCATAAGGGAGGTGTCTGGGTGTCTTTGCTGGACACAGATGGAGCAGGAAGAGACGTAAACCCGGGCGTCCCTAGCCAAGGTGGGCCACCAGTACTTCTCAGTCAGGCAGGTGATGGTACAGCTTATCCCAGGATGACCTGACACAGGCGCAGTGTGCGCCCAGGTAAGGAGGCTGTCCCGCACACCCTTGGGCACGTAGGCTCGGTTCTATGGTCACTGTGCAGGTGCCGGTTCCGTGCGCAGGGCCTGCCGTATGTCGGCGTCCACGTCCCACCACTGGCGCGATGATACAGGATGGAGGGATGATGAAGGTCTCCTCTCCCTCCCTCTGCACCATAGATGCAAGACAGGGCGTCCGCCTTCACTTTCTTTGAGCCTGGCCTATAAGAAAGCGTGAATTGGAACCTGGCGAAGAATAGAGCCCACCTGGCCTGTCTCGGGTTTAGCCTCTTCGCTGCCCTGATGCACTCCAGGTTGCGGTGGTCCGTAGACACCCAAGAAAAGGGTGTTTTGACCCCTCCAGCCAGTGCATCCATGCCTTCAGAGCCTTCTTGACCGCCAAGAGTTACCGGTACCCTACGTCGTAGTTCTGGGCGGTCCTCAGCTGCTAGGAGTAAAAGGCGCAGGGCCGCAGCTTTGGGGTTCCGGTGCGCAGGGACAGCACTGCCCCGACTCCTACTTTGGAGGCGTCCACCTCGACGATGAAGGGAAGTGATGGGTCGGGATGTGCCAGCACAGGAGCAGTGTTGAAGCGTGCCTTCAGTGTCTCAAATGCCCTCTCCACCTCCACCGTCCAACGGACCTACTCTCAGCAGGGAGGTAAGAGGTGCAACCACCGTGCTGAAGCCCCGGATGATCCTCCGGAAATAGTTGGCAAACCCCAGGAATCGCTGGACTGTTTTCACAGAGTTGGGGATGGGCCATGACCTGCCGCATAGCTTCTCCATCTCTACTCCCTCCGTGGATAGGAGGTAGCTCAAAAAGGACACCGACCGCTGGAAATACAAACACTTCTCTTTTTTAACATATAGATCATGTTCCAAGTTTTCCCAGCACAGACCTGACTAATGAGACATGCTGGGCACGGTCAGCAGAATAGACCAAAATGCTGTCTATATAAACCACTATACCCCGTCCTCGCATGTCCCGAAACACTTCGTTAATAAAGGCCTGGAAGACGGAAGGGGCATTAGACAGGCCAAAAGGCATTACGAGATACTCGGGCACATATATACACATACTAATCAGGGGGAATGGAAAATAGGTGTGCGTAATGAGACAAGACAGTCTGGGATTGGTTGTAATGAATCCATTTCAGTGACGCCTAGAAGGCCAGTGACGTCGACCTCCGGGGCTGGTGAACGGAATGAGCAGCAGTACCGGGGGGATCCGTGACAGTCAGGGAAAATGTAAGGAGTAAAAAGTACATTATTTTCTTTAGGAATGTAGTAAAGTAAAAGTAAAGTACAGATACCCCAAACAGCTACTTAATTAGTACTTTAAAGTATTTTTACTTAATTACTTTACACCACTGGGTAGCACCTCCACCGCACATATGCATATGCTGAAAGAAAGAAATCATAGCCTATTTCTCCACTCCTGTTCCCGAGTCAAACTGTAGCCTATATTTGGTGTATCGTTTTACTGCAAGAAACAGTTCATTCTGCAGGAGTTCATATTAAGGCTATGTGAGTGATTATAGACCTACTGTCAGGGTCCAGATTTTGGTTCCCATTTAACCCATCTGAACAGTAGGCTACAGTTCCCTTGACGTTCCATAGGCCTATTTGAAGTCCCGTTCTTGTGACTGTCGAATTTGTGTAGCACCTCACAATCATCACACATAACACTGCTATCACCCTCTTTTACTACTTCACCAAATCTTTCACGAACATGACTTTTCTGGCCCTCCCTTATCTTGATTTTCAACTCTCTATTTCGCAGCTTTTCTCTTATTGAATTAAACTCCGACATTGTCCCTTTTGCCTCCGTGGATCAACATAAATTTGTATTGCCTGTTCCCAAAAGCATTTGGCGATTGGCATGTAGGCTATTTGGCCCTAAATCTTAGGCTTACTGTCACGGCCATCAACAGAAGAAGACCAAGGTGCAGCATGGTGAGCGTACATATTCCTTTATTATATGACGCCGACAAAAACAATAAACAATCCAAAACAACCGTGAAGCTAAAGGGCTATGTGCCACAAACAACGTTAACTTCCCACAAAGACAGGTGGGAAAAAGGGCTACCTAAGTATGGTTCTCAAGACAGCTGTGTCTGATTGAGAACCCTACCCGGCCAAAACATAGAAATACAAATAATAGAACTAAAGAACATAGAATACCCACCCCAAATCACACACTGACCAAACCAAAATGAGACATAAAAAGGCTCTCTAAGGTCAGTGCGTGACACTTACTCACTAATGCCAGGTAGCCTAAAATAAGGAAAGAACAACCTCAATGTAGCCTATAGATATAAATTACACAAGAATTATACATTTATGGATTTTTGAAGGTATTGTTTTCTCTTTACTCAACCCACCCGCCCTTCATCCACACAATATTTCATGACCCTAAACCCACCCACCCGCCCTTCATCCACACAATATTTCATGACCCTAAACCCACCCCGCCCTTCATCCACACAATATTTCATGACCTTAAATATAACCCCGGGGACTGCGGGTTATGAGTCAGCCTGCGCATCACTACTAGCCCCTACTCCTAGCCACTCCTAGATACCTAGTGTTAGGGTTTGTTCTTACGTCCTTCTTTTCAATCATTGGTTCATTGGTGAAATTAGCATTATGACAATATCTTTAATTAAATCATTATTAATGCATTTTTTTTTTTTTTTTATTTCACCTTTATTTAACCAGGTAGGCTAGTTGAGAACAAGTTCTCATTTGCAACTGCGACCTGGCCAAGATAAAGCATAGCAGTGTGAACAGACAACACAGAGTTACACATGGAGTATAATAACAATAAACAAGTCAATAACATGTAGAAAAAAAGAGAATCTATATACAATGTGTGCAAAAGGCATGAGGTAGGCAATAAATCGAATAATTACAATTTAGCAGATTAACACTGGAGTGATAAATCATCAGATGAACATGTGCAAGAAGAGATACGGTGTGCAAAAGAGCAGAAAAGTAAATAAATAAAAGCAGTATGGGGGGTGAGGTAGGTAAATTGGGTGGGTAGTTTACAAGATGGACTAGTACAGCTGCAGCGATCGGTTAGCTGCTCGGATAGCAGATTTTTAAGGTTGTTGAGGGATAAAAGTCTCCAACTTCAGAGATTTTTGCAATTCGTTCCAGTCGCAGGCAGCAGAGAACTGGAAGGAAAGGCGTCAAAATGAGGTTTTAGCTTTAGGGATGATCAGTGAGATACACCTGCTGGAGCGCGTGCTGCGGGTGGGTGTAGCCATGGTGACCAGTGAACTGAGATAAGGCGGCACTTTACCTAGATAGCCTTGTAGATGACCTGGAGCCAGTGGGTCTGACGACGAACATGTAGCGAGGGCCAGCCGACTAGGGCATACAGGTCGCAGTGGTGGGTCGTATAAGGTGCTTTAGTAACAAAACGAATGGCACTGTGTATTGCATCCATTTGCTGAGTAGAGTGTTGGAAGCTATTTTGTAGATGACATCGCCGAAGTCGAGGATCGGTAGGATAGTCAGTTTTACTAGGGTAAGTTTGGCGGCGTGAGTGAAGGAGGCTTTGTTGCGGAATAGAAAGCCGATTCTTGATTTGATTTTGGATTGGAGATGTTTGATATGAGTCTGGAAGGAGAGTTTGCAGTCTAGCCAGACACCTAGGTACTTATAGATGTCCACATATTCTAGGTCGGAACCGTCCAGGGTGGTGATGCTAGTCGGGCGTACGGGTGCAGGCAGCGAACGGTTGAAAAGCATGCATTTGGTTTTACTAGCGTTTAAGAGCAGTTGGAGGCCACGGAAGGAGTGTTGTATGGCATTGAAGCTCGTTTGGAGGTTAGATAGCACAGTGTCCAAGGAAGGGCCGGAAGTATATAGAATGGTGTCGTCTGCGTAGAGGTGGATCAGGGAATCGCCCGCAGCAAGAGCAAATCATTGATGTATACAGAGAAAAGAGTCGGCCCGAGAATTGAACCCTGTGGTACCCATAGAGACTGCCAGAGGACCGGACAACATGCCCTCCGATTTGACACACTGAACTCTGTCTGCAAAGTAGTTGGTGAACCAGGCAAGGCAGTCATTAGAAAAACCGAGGCTACTGAGTCTGCCGATAAGAATATGGTGATTGACAGAGTCGAAAGCCTTGGCCAGGTCGATGAAGACGGCTGCACAGTAATGTCTTTTATCGATGGCGGTTATGATGTCGTTTAGTACCTTGAGCGTGGCTGAGGTGCACCCGTGACCGGCTCGGAAACCGGATTGCACAGCGGAGAAGGTACGGTGGGATTCGAGATGGTCAGTGATCTGTTTGTTGACTTGGCTTTCGAAGACCTTAGATAGGCAGGGCAGGATGGATATAGGTCTGTAACAGTTTGGGTCCAGGGTGTCTGGCGGCGGACAGTTTCAGAAATAGGGGTCCAGATTGTCAAGCCCAGCTGATTTGTATGGGTCCAGGTTTTCCAGCTCTTTCAGAACATCTGCTATCTGGATTTGGGTAAAGGAGAAGCTGGGGAGGCTTGGGCGAGTAGCAGCGGGGGGGCGGGGCTGTTGGCCAAGGTTGGAGTCGCCAGGAGGAAGGCATGGCCAGCCATTGAGAAATGCTTGTTGAAGTCTTCGATTATCACGGATTTATCGGTGGTGACCGTGTTACCTAGCCTCAGTGCAGTGGGCAGCTGGAGGAGGTGCTCTTGTTCTCCATGGACTTTACAGTATCCCAGAACGTTTTGGAGTTAGAGCTACAGGATGCGAATTTCTGCTTGAAAAAGCTGGCCTTTGCTTTCCTGACTGACTGCGTGTATTGGTTCCTGACTTCCCTGAACAGTTGCATATCGCGGGGGCTCTTCGATGCTATTGCAGTTCGCCACAGGATGTTTTTGTGCTGGTCGAGGGCAGTCAGGTCTGGAGTGAACCAAGGGCTATATCTGTTCTTGGTTCTGCATTTTTTGAACGGAGCATGCTTGTCTAATATGGTGAGGAAGTAACATTTAAAGAATGACCAGGCATCCTCAACTGACGGGATGAGGTCAATATCCTTCCAGGGTACCCGGGCCAGGTCGATTAGAAAGGCCTGCTCGCAGAAGTGTTTTAGGGAGCGTTTGACAGTGATGAGGGGTGGTCGTTTGACCGCGGACCCGTGGCGGATACAGGCAATGAGGCAGTGATCGCTGAGATCTTGATTGAAGACAGCAGAGGTGTATTTGGAGGGCAGGTTGGTCAGGATAATGTCTATTAGGGTGCCCATGTTTACGGATTTAGGGTTGTACCTGGTGGGTTCCTTGATGATTTGTGTGAGATTGAGGGCATCAAGCTTGGATTGTAGGACTGCCGGGGTGTTAAGCATATCCCAGTTTTAGGTCACCTAACAGAACAAACTCTGAAGCTAGATGGGGAGCGATCAATTCACAGATGGTGTCCAGGGCACAGCTGGGAGCTGAGGGGGGTCGGTAGCAGGCGGCAACAGTGAGAGACTTATTTCTGGAGAGATTAATTTTTAAAATTAGAAGTTCGAACTGTTTGGGCATAGACCTGGAAAGTATGACGAACTTTGCAGGCTGTCTCTGCAGTAGTTGCAGACAGAAGTTGACAAACAGGAACATAGCACGCATGTTTCTGAGTAAGTTCTCCCCCCACCAATGGGTCTCCAGTGGTTTTATTAAAACCCTAAGTCGCGCCCTGGTGATGTCACTGCCTATATCATCATCCTCTACTCCTGGGACCAAAACCATGCCTACAAAGCTGTATAAACAGGCCTTTTTTGTTAGCTAAACACTTAGCAGTAATGTCCCCTCCCCCCAAAGTTGCTATTGTGGAATGTTTACCTAGTCTTATCTCCTTCACTCCCTGCAGAGTTCTGTCTAAGGGCCTCTTTATAATGAGGCAGAAAAAGAGAGAGAACTAAAATACAAATGTAGAACAATACTAAACTTCTACAATGACTATATCTATTGTTAATCAGTAGTCTAAACCCCTATAAATTCACCCCTCCCCCTTCTATTAATAAAACATAAGCATAATACAATTTTTTCTAATACATCAAACATTTGGGTACAACCCTTTTTATGACCCCTAGGTGAACCCGACACTAGCACAGGCGGCTGGTGGCACATTAATTGGGGAGGACAGGCTCAGAGTAATGGCTGGAACGGAATCAATGGAAGAGTATCAAACATATGGTTTCCAGACGTTATTATGAGCCGTCCTCCCCTCAGCAGCCTCCTGTGGTACCTAGGGAGTAGGAGCTTAGAGTCCGTTTGGAAATCCGCATTCATGTAGAGGCTACAGTAAGCTAACCAATGAACCCTTGTTAGTTTCTCTCCTCCATACAGAGGAAGATCTTCCCTGTATCATGATAGCATTAAATGAGTGCCACCATGAAACCATATTCATCAGCTACACTACAATTCAAAGGGTTCTCAGAAGTTACAGTACATAAATGAAGGATTCCACTTTGCTCTGCCTGCTGGTCCTGCTAGCCCTTTCCATGGCCAGACGGCCAGCCACTGGGAGCAGAGAAAAGAGCCAGAGCCATGAAAGTAGTGAACGCCATGCGGGAGCATTGTCCTCGGTGAGAAGGCCCTTCCTGCTATGTTTAATTTTTCATTATGTTTGGCTTTTACATCGAGGGGATGTGGCGTTATGAGCCTTGTGATGTTACACACACACAGACACAGACACACACACATACTGTACACGCTCACACATGCAAAAAACATACACACACATGTACGAAGCATACATACACAACGGCCCCCTGCTTTACAACCCCTAGCCAGCGCTCACACCATGAGGTAAGAGAAAAAAACATATGAAATCTATATTTTATATTGACCCCTGACAGCATAAAGTAGCTGGGTTTGCCAAGATGTCCGACACTGGGCTTGTTTTGTTTCATCACGAGGAAGAGGACTTTTTCTTTTAGCTGTAAGAAGTTGTCAATGCCTTCATTTATGGACAGTCTTTTTTTATAGACATGTCTCTGCTCTGTCCCTTTTTACCCTTTTCTTGAACATCACCTTAATTGAAGTTGACGTGTTCCATCAATATTTTGACCTTGAATTCCTTTCAGCAATTTTGTAATAGCATTAGTTGTTCCGTACCTCAAGGCTTGATCCGGTCATCGATTTTATGTCTCAATATCAGAGCTATTAGAAGGAAATTGTGCTTCATATCTTAGGGTTGCTTTAATCCAAGGATGTCTGAAAGAGACACTTGAGTACTTTGAACTTTTCACATGGTTTGTTGTAGACAGTATCTGAAATCCTTTCCTGACTGTCTTTTATCATAGCTACTGACAACTGCAGATACATTGCAACAAAGTTACATTTCAAAGTGTTGTTGTCAGTGGCGTAGTGCTATTTTTATAGGTGGGGGAGTTATTTTTTGTTGTTGTAAATGAGGTCATCATTTCCTCAATCGAATTTCATGCCGACAGATGTATCCTATTGAATATCATTATATATAATATGCATAAAATGCATCCTCCAATTGCAACATCTGCCTATGCCGACACATATTGTCTCAAGGACATTTTCAATTTTTAATACCATCGATCACCGAGTTAGGCATACCTAATTTAAAAATATGCCGTCACTGTCAATTGTGAATGACAATTCTTCATGTTTTACTGGTGAAACTGCATCTGCATGCCAGTCATTTGATCTCAATCAGTTTAATGAGAATAGAATATGCATGTATATCTTCTTGAATGACGATGTCTGGTGAGTGAATTACAGCAGATGCTGTTAAACTATTAGCCTTTCTTGTATTTTGTTTCAATCGAAACATATATCCTGACTAGCGGCGCTGTTTAGCTGTTGCGCATGAGAAAAAAAGAGTGACTATTCAGCTTCAGCTAACCATTCTAAAATCTCACTAGAAATCAGGTGTTTTTGGTGTAACAACATTACAGATCTATTATTCTATTCTATTCAGTTCTATTATGTGAAATACTAATTCATCGTTATGTGATCGTGCAAGACATTCCTTCAGCTTTAATCTAACTTTACTAAACGTGCATCATTGTGATCCTATTCTATTTGTAATAACAACAATAATAATAATAAGTGATGAATAGGAATTTTTAGACGTAGGCAACATCTTGATGAGTGTTATTTTGAACGATTGGAGCGCCCTTCGTGTTTCTGAATGTATAGCGCCAGGATCACACAATGATGCTAAAGAAGTGGAACCAACTGGTGGTGCTGCAGGATCCCTGGAAGATAGCTCTACCATTCGGCTAGTCCAGGAACAAACAACAATCATTTGCAGTGTAGCCTAATAGCCCTACGACTATGTTGTATATAGCTGTTTGTAGACCTAATGTAAATACAAATAGGCTACATGTAGCTTAATATCATTGCACTGATTGTGAGGAGAGCTTTATTGTGGCTAGGTATTTCATTGTATTGTGTAGCTTACATACTATATCATAAATATACGTTGATTTGATTAGCTTGAACACATGGTTAAAATATACCATACTACAGAAAATAATTCAACAGAGAGGTGAAGTATCAATTCATAGAATTTATTGACATAGATTAAACATTAAATCATTACTACGTAAAATTGCACGAACTGTGTTTTAAAACAGCCATAGAATCAAAAAAACAAATCCAATTTTATTTGTCTCGTGAGCCCAAATACAACATTAAATTCTTACTTACAAGCCCTTAACCAACAATGCAGTTTTAAGAAAAATAAGAGTTAAGAAAATACTTGTCAATGCAAATAGTCCGGGTAGCCATTTCAATAGCTGTTCAGCAGTCTTATGGCTTGGGGGCAGAAGCTGTTAAGAAAACGTTTGGACCTAGACTTGGAGCTTCGGTACCGCTTGCCGTGCGGTAGCAGAGAGAACAGTCTATGACTAGGGTGGCTGGAGTCTTAGGCAATTTTTTGGGCCTTCCTCTGACACCGCTTGGTATAGAGGTCCTGGATGGCAGGAAGCTTGGCCCCAGTGATGTACTGGGCCATACGCACTACCCTCTACAGCGCCTTGCGATCGGAGTACGAGCAGTTGCCATACCAGGCGGTGATGCAACCAGTCAGGATGCTGTCGATGTGTGCAGCTGTAGAGCTTTTGTTGTGGTGTATTCATTCATCTCAATAAACTATAACCTAAATGCATTATTAGCTCCAACTTGGCCCAAATCACATACCCTGACATATCAAGCTAGAACGGGCCCTGCGTCTCAACCAATAGCCAATATAAGCTAAATATCCCAAGCAGGGCTACAGCAACTTCCAGAGAGGATCAGGCTCCTTGGGCTTTGTGGTGGCCACTGGTTTGGGTGTCCTCGGAAGAACAGTGTCGCCGTAACCATGTGGTCACATATCGTTCTAGGTTCCACTGCGCAAAAGTAGAGAGGGGGTCCGTGGAGTTTTATGAACATCAAGGCAAACACATGGTGATTTTTGGTTCTGATTGGTCAAAGTGGTAAGCCTCCGACGGGTCTCTGCAGGGCACACACATAGCCTACAGGTCTTCATCATTCTCACCACCGCCAGAGAGAGGAAGAAACCACCGTCTACCTACCTCTAAGCTGCTATAGTTATTTGGTTTGTCATTCTACCGTTTTTCATGGAATATTTGTGGTAATTTAAATATTATTTATTTATCAGAATACATTTTTCGGAAATAGTTTTACCAGCTCTGTGTATTCTCAAATTGAAAATGGTGAGGGAGCGGTTCTCCCCTGCGCCCCTGCAGCACTACAACCCTGGTTGTTGTCCTCAAATGTAGCTTTTGTGATATCTGTGAAATGTAGACATGTCTTATGAGAAAGCTGTTTGGTTTCACACACATCACTAAAAATAACCCAATAAGTCCTTTGGGAGGGGAGGCTCACTGGAGAAGGGTGCGGCACTGAACTGTATGTGTGCGTGCCGTCATGCGTGCGTCTGACAGACACGACATAGTGATTATGTTTTTCTAACATGCTAAATATAGACAGTAATGTACAATTCATTACTCATCACTTCAGTTGGAGGTGCAACTGTTGATAAAAACTGTTGATAAAAACACTGTTTTGCCTCCTCCAGCTAGCTCACCTGCTTCTATTCTTCCCTGCATACAGATACAATGTGTTTGCACCGTGCACGATACACACAAACACAAACACTACACACCGCTTTGCGACTCACTTTAACTCTCACTGTTTAAATCTTACTCTGGGAGCTAAAAGCTCTCCACCCCTTCTCCTCACCCCCTATACCTCATGCCTGCTCTCCACCCCTGTACCTCACGCCCTATACCCCACCCTTGCTCTCCACCCCTGCTCTCTACACCTGCTCTCCATGCCTGCTATCCACCCCTGCTCTCTACCCCTTCTCTCCACCCCTGCTCCTCACCCCTGTACATCACCCCCTAAACCTCACTCCAGCTCTCCACCCATCTCACTCATACTCACCCCTACTCCTCACCCCTATTCAGCCTCACCCCAGTTTCTCACCCTTGTTCAACCTCATGCCTCACTGAGTCATTGACTTACCAAGGCTAAGAGCGGATGATTTCATCGCTTCCGTCTGACCTCTCTTCATGACCCTGCAGTATATACTGGGTTTGTGTTTTTGTTGCTGTTTTATATATAGACCAAATGCTCTCACTAATCAGCCTACAGCTAAAAGTCTTCCCGATTTTTCAATTTAACTTGAAGGCTCACTGAAGCAGCCATGCTTACTTTAGCCCCAAACCTCTAATATGCTTATGAAGATCACCAGGAAGATGTGTGTTAGAGTTAACACGGCCAAACTAATGTAGATGAACCGTTGATTCTAAAGGGTACTGTATCTTATACAGTCTTATACTCTTGTCGGGGCTACCTGGTTTTGAACTCCTTTACCTCACGTGGTAGCCTGGTCCCAGATCCGTTTGTGCTTTTGTCTACTCAATTGTCAAAACATGCTAAACATGACATGTCAATTCCATAAGGAGTTGGCAAGAGAGCAGAAGCAGACTGGCACCCAGGCTGGTCATGTGGTAGACTGGCACCCAGGCTGGTCATGTGGTAGACTGGCACCCAGGCTGGTCATGTGGTAGACTGGCATCCAGGCTAGTCATGTGGTAGACTGGCACCCAGGCTAGTCATGTGGTAAACTGGCACCCAGGCTGGTCATGTAGTAAACTGGCACCCAGGCTAGTCATGTGGTAGACTGGCACTCAGGCTGGTCATGTAGTGAACTGGCACCCAGGCTAGTCATGTGGTTGTCCTTTTGAGTAAGTCTTCCAATGTCTGCCTCCACCCCCAGAAATTATGGACATTTGCTACAAGCAAAGTTGCATAAAGTTGCTTTGGCGTGCATGTTTCACTGTACCCATGACATAAACAATACCATCTGCCTTTGTATTAGTCAGTGGGAGGCATGATAGAAACCCCTAGTGCCTGTCAAGCTCAGAAACATTTGACCTGACATGACTCAGCTCCATAGAGAAGGGCCAACACACTGTGAATTATAGGCCACACACACACACACACACACACACACACACACACAGCACACAACAACACACCACACACCACACACACACACCACCACCACACACACACACACACACACACACACAACACACACACACACACACACACACACATACACACACACCTCTGCATGATGCACTACCTGCAGTCTAGCACGTCACCTGCCTTCCTAACACAATCACTGAACACTGTTTGGCTGAGCACCTGCCATACGTGTCCATGGACCCCCAAAGGCGACCTCCCCCTGAACGACCCCAGCCCGCCTGTCTGTCTGTCTGACATGCTCAGCTGGAAATATCGCCCCTGTCTCAGTGAGAGGAGCATTCTGGGTACAGGTGCCACACTGAATCAACCTGAGGGCAAGACAACATGCTGTGATATAGAGGGCAGATCCAAAATGTTGTTATTGTGGAATGAGACCACACTGTATTTTTACAGGCTTTTGCAGGTGATGTATCTACAAAGGTAATCATGTGTTATGTCTTTCTCAGATACTTCAAAACCCTCAACACAATTCATATCTTCCTGGGTATTAAATGGTACATGGTGGAGATATTTCAATGAATCCTAAAGAAACAACGGCAGTTAAATAAAGGACTGTAACTAACCAATGTGTCCTTAGTATTTTGTATGATGGTCCATACATAGTCAAAGTTCTGATACTGCACCACCACATTAGCAAGAGGGTTCCCCATCTCTAGTTCTGATGTTATAGTGATAGGGCCATGCTCTGCTGGGTACTTCTACGACAACAACAAGAATGGAAACGGCTTGCCTAAGAGCCATCCGCTGTACTGGATCAGTAAGAACACAGATTCCCCTGAGTATTTGGAGTGTGGAGGGAGAGAAAGAAGGAAAGAGGAAGGGTGGGGGAAAGAGAGAGGGCCGCAGCCGTCGGGCAGCTGCACCCGTGGCCTCAGCTGTTCTATTCGGCTGGACTGGAGCTCACACAGCCCACTGTTTATCCAGCCCTCTCTGTTCTCCTCAGGCCTCGTCACACTGCTACACCCAGAGAGAAAAAAGTCTCTCTCGCTGACCAAATCTAATATTAATTTCTGCCTTTTTATTAGCCTGTTGCTAAGCCCTGGAGAGCTCAGTCACTTACAGCGTCTAGAATGTTCTCCTCCCATACCCTCACACACACTGCCTGTCACTCTATGTCAGTGGTGACTCGTGACACAGAGCTTACAGTCAACAAACCCAATTGGTTGTGGCATTCACAGAAGCTACTCACAGTCCCGCCCCACAACCCTAAGAACTTAGTCATAGGAATTTGTCTTAGATTGTCTGCCTTTTTTTTAACAACAGTGCCTTGAATATACAGAACGTAGCAAGGACTCAAAGGTCTCACTGTGTTATCTCTGGAAGCCAGCCTGCTCTATATTTCAGGAATAACCACAAATATCCTCTGCATTCATTTTCTACCCCTTTTCATCCCCTTTCACTGAAGCAAGTTAACCAAGTGCGTGTCGAAATTGTGCAATTGTTCATATTTGCATTTATACGCGTGCTAATATTACAACCTGATTTGTGTAGCTGGTTTAAAATGTGATTTGTGTAGCCGGTTTAAAATGTGATTTGTGTAGCCGGTTTAAAATGTGATTTGTGTAGCTGGTTTAAAATGTGATTTGTGTAGCCGATTTAAAATCTGATTTGTATAGCCGGTTGAAAATCTGTGTGTGTGTGTGTGTGTGTGAGAGCCTCTGGGCGAGTGACATGAGACACTGTCAAAGCAGCGTGTATGTTTTCAGCTAGCTACAAGTGTATTCTGAGTGACATGAGACACTGTCAAAGCAGCGTGTGTGTTTTCAGCTAGCTACAAGTGTATTCTGAGTGACAATGAGACCTGTCCAAAGCAGCTGTGTTGTTTTCAGCTAGCTACAGTGTATTCTGAGTGACATGAGACACTGTCAAAGCAGCGTGTGTGTTTTCAGCTAGCTACAAGTGTATTCTGAGTGACATGAGCACTGTCAAAGCAGCTTGTGTGTTTTCAGCTAGCTTAACAAGTGTATTCTGAGTGACATGAGACACTGTCAAAGCAGCTTGTGTGTTTTCAGCTAGCTACAAGTGTATTCTGAGTGACATGAGACACTGTCAAAGCAGCTTGTGTGTTTTCAGCTAGCTACAAGTGTATTCGGTTGCAATATGCTTGTACAGATGGTTAGAGAACGTCTGTCAATCTGTCCTCTCCCGGGGATGTGTGTGTTCAAGGCAGGGAGGCTGTTCTACTTAACCTGGGAAATGGGAGGTCAGACCCACCAGTGCAGACAATAAGTAGTAAAGCTCTCGGCTGCAGTTGGCTCCCTTAAAAATTGTTTACCTTTGTATTTTGGAATCGGATAGTGTTTGGTAAAGCTTCATTTTACTGCCCTGTTTCAGCTGAATGCACTATACCTACATAGTAGCTAAGATGTTATGGGACATAGTATATAAGAAGTGTAACAGAAATGATATTATTCTATTCACAGCATCATGCCCTTGTTATGATATGGCCTAGCAGTGTTATTGAGACAGTGTCTGCCTGTTAGATGTTGGGTCGTGAGTGGGAGATGTACTGAGTTATGTCTGTGTTCCATTACTACTAATCAGTTCAACACACCGTCCTGGCTGCGTGATTCACTACTGTTTCATTCTGGGAGATCAGGAGAAATAGCTCTCTCGTTGTGATTAGTTTCATTTTTCATTGCTGCTGACTGGAGTTGGAGTAGATTACTGAAACAAATCCAATCCACTGGAACTGCATGCTCTGGCTATGAATTTGACTGTTAATGTGCATGTGCGTGAGTGTTCATGTGTGTGAGTGTTCATGTGCTTGAGTGTTCATGTGCGTGAGTGTTCATGTGCGTCAGTGTCCATGTTCGTGAGTGTTGATGTGCGTGGGTGTTCATGTGCGTGAGTGTCCATGTGCGTGAGTGTCCATGTGCGTGAGTGTCCATGTGCGTGAGTGTCCATGTGCGTGAGTGTCCATGTGCGTGCATGCGGGTTTGAGCGTTTGTTTGTTCCGCTCTGCTTCAGGGATTACTTTAGGAGAGTCCTTCCTATCACAACAGCTTCCTTCAGCCTCACTGGACTCTGAACATTGCTCTAATTGTGAAACGTTGTTGTTTCCCCTCCAAAAGAATAAAGCACATGCGGTCCAAGGAACTCCTGTCTATTCTATGCTACCTTATACAGGGTCACAGATGCGTTATGAGGCGATATTGTGAGGTTTTGGGGAAACATTCATATTGTCCTTCCCTGCCCACTTCTTTCTTTCTTTCTTTTCTTTCTTTCCTTCTTTCTTTCTTTTTTTTCTTTTCGTTCTTTCCCCCCCCCCCCTTTCTTTCCAGCATATTGACCCAACTTCTCGATCATAAAGTCTTACCCCTCCCCCTCTCTCTCCCACCAGGTGCTGTCGCTGGGTGCTGACGTCCTGCCAGAGTACAAGCTCCAGGCCCCTCGCATCCACAAGTGGACCGTCCTCCACTACAGCCCCTTCAAGGCGGTGTGGGACTGGCTCATCCTGCTGCTGGTCATCTACACGGCTATCTTGACCCCGTACTCCGCCGCCTTCCTCCTCAACGACCACGAGGAGGTGGCTATGGTGAACTGTGGCTACTCGTGCTCGCCGCTCAACGTGGTCGACCTAATCGTGGACATCATGTTCATCGTGGACATCGTCATTAACTTCAGGACGACGTACGTCAATACTAACGACGAGGTGGTCAGCGCTCCGCTGAGGATAGCGGTCCATTACTTCAAGGGCTGGTTCCTCATCGACATGGTGGCAGCCATTCCCTTCGACTTGCTCATCTACCGCAGCGGAGAGGAGGTAAGGAAGTGGGAGGAGGGGAAGGGCATTGTGGGTAAAGGAGTTTTGTGAGGACTACTGTGTGTTGGAATGCATCTTGGGTTATGAGGATTGTCAGATGTTATGATGGCCTACTTAAGGCCTACATTGTACTTTTGACTCGATGCCTAAAGAACTGTGGTTGAGTCTTGAATTGAAAGGTTTGATTCCGTATTGAAGGGTGGTTAGATCCTGTATAGTGGTCTATAGAAAATCAATAAGGACCAATGAAAACTATTTGCAGTGAGCTTTTGGGACCTCCAAAGTCAAATCTCCCTTTGGGAACTCCATCATTTATGGACCTCCAATTAACTAAAAGTAAGGGATATCCCCTCAAAGGCTGTGGAGCAGAAAAACAACTGTGGAACGTTGTACTTTCAACCTTCTTGCCAATGTTTAATTAATTGAACCTGAAGTGGCCAGTGAGCCAAGGAAGTGGACATTTTCCCCAGAAGAGGACTAAAATGTCTTGCAAAGATTACTTCCCTGCCACGTAGGGAAGTAATCAAGTCCTTATTTATTTGGTGTATTGACGCGGTGGGGGCTCCTTAAGACAAGTGTAATTGGTGGGAACTGAACTGAACCCACTAACAGCACAGTATATAATAGAGAGGATTTAACTGCTGCTGAGGGATTGGGATTGGTTACAAGTCTGGGGCAGAGGATGATTTGCACATTCTGTACATTTCAGTAAGGTTGTTTATCCTAAATGGGCAATAAAGCTTCAAAACTTTGAACTGACTTCCTAAATCAGGGGTGGCCAACCTTATCTGCAGAAGGCCCAGACTTTTGACTTTTGTTCCAGTCAAGCAGTCACACAACTTATTCAACCAGTCAACTAATAAGTCTTCAATCAAGACATAGATGAGGTGAATCAGCTGTATTAAAGCTTGGCTGGAGCAAAAGCCTGCAACACGGGCCCTGACAAGGTAAGATTGGACACTAAACAAACCCTTTCTCCTCTCCTGCCAGACGACTACTCTGATAGGCCTGCTGAAGACAGCCCGCCTCTTGCGGCTGGTGCGCGTGGCGAGGAAGCTGGACCGCTACTCGGAGTATGGCGCCGCCGTCCTCTTCCTGCTCATGTGTACATTCGCCCTTATCGCCCACTGGCTGGCGTGCATCTGGTACGCCATCGGCAGCGTGGAGCGCAACGGCAGCATTGGCTGGCTCCACACGCTGGGCGAGTCTTTGGGGAAACACTACAACGAGACGGTGCAGGGCTCGGGCCCTTCCATAAAGGACAAGTACGTGACGGCACTCTACTTCACCTTCTCCAGTCTGACCAGCGTGGGCTTTGGCAACGTCTCCCCCAACACCAACTCCGAGAAGATCTTCTCCATCTGCGTCATGCTTATCGGATGTAAGTACGGGGGGGGGGTTACTTTGATTTGATTGGTTAGTAATGTGGTGGCTCCGGCTCTGCTCAAATTGAATTGTTCCTTGTTTTGTTGCAGTGTTTGCTATCTTGGTAGCTGCTAACACTTTGAATGATCATTTGAGATAAAAACAGGTTTAGTGTTAGGGTCGAGATTACGGTTTTATGTCTAAAAAATGATCATGTGGATGTGGCCTATAAAGAAGGACTGTTTGACATTTATGCCTCACAAAGCAAATCCCGCTCAGTTCTGCAGCGTTGGGAGTGCAGAGATGATTCTGTCACGTTACAATATTAAGTGGATGATGATGATTACTATGCAGTCGCAAGTCTGACAGTATTAACACGGTCAAAATGTTTTCTTGTAAAATATGCAATTAAGTACTTTTTTTCTAATGAAACTGGATTTAATCAAGCCATTTATCATTTCATGTCTTAATATATTCGCTAAATATTCCCTAGTAAGACATCAGCTAATATCTTTTTAATATAAATACACTTATCAAAATATCTTCCTCTCCATGAAACAATTTCCCTCATCGTGTTTGCCTGCAGACACACATCATGTGGAGCAGGAAGAAAGCTATAACGATAATGACCAGATTTCTTTACAGATCTCTACAGAATTAACACACATATGGAGATGATTGTTCATCACTCACACCTTGATGTTACAGCCATCCATATACAGTACCAGTCAAAGGTTTGGACACACCTTCTCATTTCAGGGTCTTTCTTTATTTATACTATTTTTTGAATAATAGCGAAGGCATCAAAACTATGAAATAACACATATGTAGCCACCCTTTGCCTTGATGACAGCTTTGCACACTCTTGGCAAAAAAAAAATGTTTTTGCTTTGTCATTATGGGGTATTGTGTGTAGATTAATGATGAACAAGAAACTATTTAATCCATTTTAGAATAAGGCAGTAACGTAACAAAATGTGGATAAAGTCAAGGGGTCTGAATCCTTTACGAATGCACTGTATATGTAAAGATGAGATTACATCAGGAATAGTCTGATGGGTTACAATATTTGCCTATCACTTGTGAATTATATCTTATCACTTGTGAATGATGCCTTTTTCAAATCATAGTCGCACACCTCATGTAGCCTTGCCCATAGGCCTATATGTTTTAATAGGGTTTGTATCACAACTAGTGGCCAAATAACTTCTTCAAATTAAGCACATTAATCCGCTTTACAAGGGGTGTAGAGCCTAACTACCATACATAAGCAACGTGTGAGTTTCAAGTTAACGGAAGATACTTTTGTTACCATAAAAATTTACCTTTATAGTAAAAGCATTACATGCATAATTGCATTTGTGGTCACTTTTGATAATGGTGTTTTCCGCTAATGGAACATTCACGCTTATAGCCCACTACCATGTGTACATTGCTGTGCTTATAATGTGAAGAAATAGCCTAATAGTTTATCAACATTTTAGGCTAAACGTTCTGATCTGTTGCGTCAGCCAGATTGCGTAAAAAGTTTTTTTTTAATGCTAGTGGTTGTATTCATTTGGGATCTATTGCATCCCACAACTGTCCCAGACTATGTTTGGAATATTTATTTCTCGCACAGATTCGACTTTTGTACTATAGGGGATAGTATATTGACATAGGCTAGTGCTTTTACTGTTCGTTAGGCCTACTCATCTTGTTGGCTGTCGAAAAGAAAATGTGGACAGTTCTTCCAATATCTTCAATATTCACCTTGGAATTGGATAAGGACACGCACAGTTGTGTCCCCGATGTGTCTCTCTTCACTTGTAGCCTGTGAGAAAGACCCGATCACGTGATGGCACAACGGCCACTGGCTACAAAATGAATGGATTTTTTTAGGGTGCGTTACAACCACACAAAGGGGATGCCACAGTGAAATTCTAGGCATTATCAAGTGCTTCTCAAATTGTGAATGAGTGACTGATGTAGTGTGTACAGCCTGCATAAAAAAACAAAGCAGAGCTCATGCCTTTCAAGCGACTTTTTTCAAATCATCATTAGAGTCGCATCATGCAGGCTTACAATGTGTTAAAAATCTAAACATACAGTATAGCCCAACATTTGAAGAACAATTCTAAATTAAGCATATAAGAATATATATTTATTTGTTAACCGCTCAACACAGAATAGCCGCATGCGCGCACTTCCTCAAATCGTTTAGAGAAAATTTTATTCAGCTTTGTTCAATTGTATTTTTCATACTATAAAATAATGCCACGGAATTCTCAGCCAATCTTGTGTAGCCCACAGCCATTTGGCATAGCCAGATCAGGACCTAACATAAGGACAACTCAGAGTATGCTATTCTGTTCTGAAATAGACTACATTTTCTTCATATCATGTTTCTTTAGACCTGTCTAAAATAAATAATGAATTTATTGTGAAGGTGTAGGCTATATGATATGGATTTATTAGACTTTTAAAATGTAGATGTTCCAAAGGTCTGCATTAGTAGTTTGTGTGTAAGCCAGGAGATGCTAAATGTGTTTATGTTAATTAACAGTCAATAGCGTGAGACCGACAGTTATTTGCTTGACAATCACCGGCTGATGACATTTTGCGACACCACAGCCCTAGGCATGAATGGCCATGGCACATACAGTCACACACATGCATGCACACATAAATACACACACACACACCTGAGATACCATGACGTTGATCGTTTCTCAACTCACAGTGCCCAAGGTGTAGTAGACAGCAGTAGTATTCTATTCACAAAATCCTAACTCTCTTCTCTCCTCTCAACCCTACAGCTCTGATGTACGCCAGCATCTTTGGGAACGTGTCGGCCATCATCCAGAGGTTGTACTCGGGTACAGCGAGGTACCACACCCAGATGCTGCGGGTCCGAGAGTTCATCCGGTTCCACCAGATCCCCAACCCACTGAGGCAGCGGCTGGAGGAGTACTTCCAACACGCCTGGTCCTATACTAACGGCATCGACATGAATGCTGTGAGTGATATACACACACACCACACACACACACACACACACACCACACACACACACACACACACACACACACACACACACACACACACACACACACACACATACAACACACACACACACAGACAGACACACACGCACAGACACACACATAAAGATACACACATCGAGTGCACATGACATCAACACAGTGCATAGACGTAAACACATACATCAGGGATGGGTATCTTTATAGGAACTCAGTCACGGTCTCAACTTGAAATGTGGTTGTGCATCAGCAGTCAGTCAATTAGTCCATGACAGCTAAAATGTTTCATATTGGTAAGTTAGTCTAGCGGCCAGCTATCTAAACTTGTAGTATGCATGGTCCAATTACCGACCGGGGTGGGGCCCGTTGATCATCTGTTATCATATTAAAAGCTGCAAACATTTGCCTCCACCCTATGGCAAAATGTGTAGAATTGCAGGAAATTTGCTGTAAAACTGCACATTTTTCTCTCCGCCCCATGGCAAAATGAGAAGAATTGCATGAAATTAATTATAAAATGCTAAATCTTCTCTCCTCCCCATGGCAAAATGTAGGAAATGAACTTTAAAACTTGACTTTAATGGCAAGGTTGCCATTCCTGACATACTGTACATGAATGCTATGATTCAAACACACACACTGTATATTTTCTGCACAGTCTTTTAAAGACTCATTGACCTAAGAGAGGTCTGGCCTGAAAGCTGTAGTTGATTTGTGTTGATTAGGGTTGTCGGTACATATATCCTCCAATCAACTCCTCTCTCTCCCTAGGACTGAGCCTACACTCTCTCCAACATGCTTTAAGTACCAAACGCAATAATGATGTAACCATTGACTTATTACATCATGTCTGCTAAATTACTAAAATGTAAATACATTACGGAAGTGCATTTTTTATGCAATTTAGGAACAAAATTCCTAACACGAAATTCCAATATTCTGTCTTAAAGTGGCAATCAACAGTTGAAACAATAGTGCTGTAGAAATTCACATAGACAGCTATGGATGCAAGGACAGACCATCCATGATATTTTAACCTTTTTTTGGGCTATATAGTGTTTGTTTTTGTTTAAAAACCTTTTTTTGCTTTGTCATTGTGGGGTATTATGCGTAGATTGATGAGGGGAAAAAACGATTTAATCCATTTTAGAATAAGGCTGTAACGTAACAAAATGTGGAAAAAGTCAAGGGGTCTGAATACTTTCCGAATGCACTTTATACACACCTGTGTGTGTGTGTGTGTGTGTGTGTGTGTGTGTGTGTGTGTGTGTGTGTGTGGTGTGGTGTGTGGTGTGTGTGTGTGTGTGTGTGTGTGTGTGTGTGTGTGTGTGTGTGTGTGTGTGTGTGTGTGTGTTGTGTGTGTGTGTGTATTTGCCCCCTTTCTGATTTCTTTCTGAATACATTCCCGAATGCACTGCATTGTTCAAGAATCAATAGTACATTTCAGTACAAAAATGGATTAAGTAACAGCAGATTGCCCCTTTAACTCCTGTGTTTAATGTAAATTATTACATGTAAAAGAGACATAGAGAGGAAACAAACAAGCCGAGTCGCTTGTTAGCTCAACTTCCTCATTATGTTAGGTTGAGAGTCCATTGAACTGTGTTGGATAAGTAAAATGCTTGTTGTGGTGATTATAGTGGTTGTTGTGATGTAGCCCCGGCCTCATGTCTCTCTGACTGAAGGTCAGTCGTATACTCTGTCTTTTAATGATGAGGGAATGTGGCTGCCATGTCCGTAACAGTTTGTCTGTCTGGGCTGGGTAGAGATGGACCAATGACTGTATATATGAGTGGACAAAGCCATTGATCACGTGACACCATTCATTCCTATGTAAAGACTCAATAGCGCATTGAAGACAAATGAAGTTGGTTAAGATGGCGTCTCATGGAGACAATATGCACAGTTTCAGCTACTCCAGGAAGTGATGTTGCAGGCTAATTCAGTGCTGCCCCCTCTCATTAAATAACTCAAGTTGAATGCTGACCTGGGTACTGCAGGCTGCCATTAGCAACTAAATTATCCTCATTACTTTGTTCTGTGTGCGATTTTAAAATAATCAGTTCAAGTACATACATCTGGTGTATTAGAAGCAATTATTGGTACCATGATTGAATTTGATTATTACTTTTTTTACACGAAGATTGACCACGAAAATCTGCATTTTTCCATTGACTGTAATGGGGATCCTGTTCTCTGCTAACAATGGCTGTGGTACCGGGGTCGGCCTTGAATTTCCTTGGCTTCAATGAGAGCGGTGTCGGATCAAGATGGGGGGGGTGTTTTCGAGACGTTGGTCTGGTCTGACAGCTTTGTCCCAGAGTCGCACATAGAAAAACTCCTACTCTTTTCTCTGAAAAATTGGGGGAATTGGGGGAAGCCCCTTGCTAGAGGAGAAAATCATTAAAAAGATTTGTAGTAATTGTTTTAACTACATAGGTAAAGCTGCAGCCTTACAAGTGAAAGTATTACTAAGGCAGATTGCTGATGAAATATTGTAATTGTTTTGGGTAAACATTTGATTTGCCGCTACATATCAGAAAATGTACTTTTTCCCAGAATTTTTTTAATGTTTGTTGTTCAAAGACAGCAGTGACATCTACACTGCTTGTCATAGACTCACTAGACAGTAACACTCTATCCCTCTCTCTCTCTCCCCCTCTCTCTCTCCCCCTCCCACCTCCCGCCCTCTCTCCCGCACTACCAGGTGTTGAAGGGGTTCCCAGAGTGTCTTCAGGCTGACATATGCCTCCACCTTAACCGTACACTCCTGGAGAACTGCAAGGCCTTCAAGGGCTCCACGAAGGGCTGTCTGCGGGCCCTGGCCATGAAGTTCAAGACCACCCACGCCCCGCCCGGCGACACCCTGGTGCACGCCGGCGACGTGCTCACCGCCATCTACTTCATCTCGCGCGGCTCCATCGAGATCCTCCGAGGCGACGTGGTGGTGGCCATCTTGGGTGAGGATGATAGAGCTACTATTACTGTAGCATGTATCAACCCAGATAGTCCAGGTTCTACGGCTAGTCTAGCATGTATAGGCTACCAAATGAGACTATAGGCTCTACTGTCAAAGACAGCAGTGGGGGGTCTACTGCTGCTAGAGTAGCATGTACCAAGCCAAAGGGGAAATGAATTGAAGAACAAAGTGAATTTGGTATATTCAGATATGATGTGCTAGGGAAACTCATAGATGGTCAGAGATGGGCAAATAAGATATACAGACTTTCAAAGGCAATTCTCCCCATCATAAATAATATATAGGCCAACACTGCCATCTACTGGGCAAAAATATGACCCGATTTATACCTCATACAGCTTCAAACTCTGGGCAGCCGAGAAGGGTGATATGCTATTTCATTGAACAAGCACTGCTATGTACCATTTGGAGTTATTGTACATTTGCCATGTAACTTACCAGTAATAACATAGCACTGTAAAACATTAGCATTTTTCCGATGCATGTAAAAGTGTCCTCTCTTCACTCACAGGGAAGAATGACATATTTGGCGAGCCCATCAACCTTTACGGGCGAGCGGGGAAGTCTAACGCCGATGTGAGAGCTCTGACCTACTGTGACCTCCATAAGATCCACAGAGAGGACGTCCTGGAGGTGTTAAACATGTACCCCGAGTTCTCCGACCACTTCTGGATGAACCTGGAGATAACCTTTAACCTCCGGGATGTGAGTGACCCTAACTTCATCAAGACAGGTCAAGACCATAAAAATGTACATTCAAATATTCATGTATGAATGCAAATGGGTGAATGGATGAATGAATTGGTGAATTATTTCCATTGTGCATCCCTATGGAAGACCTATATAAGCCCTCGAACATCAGTTTGTGATTTTTCGAGACGTTGTCTTTGTTAATCCCTACAGACCAATATGATTCCTGGCTCTCCAGAAAGTGACAACTCAGACTGTATAGGATTCAACAAACTGCGCAGACGCAAACTATCATTCCGGCGCCGGACAGAGAAGGGTAACCACCACATTCCCCTTCACTCCGTCGTCTCTGTTCATGAGAGCAAAACGTATTCTTTTCTCTGTGGTGCCCAGAAGAAAATAATACTCAATGATGACTCCCATGCACACTCAGTTGTTCATCACAAATAAAGTTTTCCAATTCCATGCAGTGTGTCATCATCTGTCCTCGTTTCTTACATTTACAATTTAGTCATTTAGCTGATGCTCTTATCCAGAGCGACTTACAATAAGTGCATTCACTTACTCATAGCTAGATGAGACAACCACATTTCACAGTTATAATAAGTACATTCTTCCACCAGTAAATTCGTTATCATCAGCAACTCAACTTGTCCTCTCAGATGATGCAGATGCAGGAGAGATTAAAAAGGAGAGAGCCAATAAACCACTACGGCGGAGACGGAAGGAGGCGGCCAGTAACCAGGGGGAGGGGCCTCTGAGCTCAGTGTCCTCCCACTCCAGTGGCGACGAAGGGGAGGAGTCTGTGGTCACATGCCCTGCCCCTCCATCGGCTCTGCATGAGATGTCCCCGACTCAGGCCACCACCCTGAACTTCAGCGACACTCCCGAGGGGGAGGGAGACCCAAAGGGGGGCAACACCTGCAATGCACTCACAGGTGGGTCTGGGCATCGATGTGGAAACAAACGATACACACACCTCATTAACTTCCATAGCAGACATACCCTAGGGTACATCAATGTAAAACAGTAGAGTATACCCTGTTCTTTACCCCTTTCTTCCTCTCCCCTCTCTTCACAACCAGGAGCATTTTCAGGGGTGTCCAACATCTTCAGTTTCTGGGGTGAGAGTCGGGGCAGTCGTGAGTACCAGGAGTTGCCGCGCTGCAGCCTGCCTTCCTCTCCCCCCCTCAACAGTATCAGCCGCAGGCAGCGCACCGAGCTGGAGAACAGACTGGACCTGCTGCAGAAGCAACTCAACAGGTACAGAGACATACAGGGGCAGAGACATACAGGGGCAGAGACATACAGGGGCAGAGACATACAGGGGCAGAGACATACAGGGACAGAGACATACAGGGAGAGAAACATAGAGGGACAGAGACATAGAGGGACAAGAGACATACAGGACAAGGACAGATACAGACAGTAACAGAGACATACAGTGACAAGGACAGATACAGACAGGAACAGAGAACTATGGGGACAGAGACATACAAGGACAAGATACACACAGAGACAGAGACCATACAAGGGGCAGAGACATACAGGGGCAGAGACATACGAAGGGCAGAGAACATACAGGGGCAGAGACATACAGGGCAGAGACATACAGGGCAAGAGACATACAGGGCCAGAGACATACGGGACAAGAGACATACAGGGCCAGAGACATACAGGGGCAGGAAGACATACAGGACAGAAGACATACAGGGACAGAAGACAAATAGAGGGACAGAGACATAGAGGGACAGAGAACATCACAGGGACAGAGACAAGATACAGACAGTAACAGAGACATACAGTACAAGGACAGATACAGCAGGAACAGAGAATATGGGGACAGAGACATACAAGGACAGATACACACAGAGACAGAGACATTACAGGGGCAGAGCATACAGGGCAGAGACATACAGGGACAGAAACATACAGGGACAGAGACATACAGGGAACAGAACATACCAGGGACAGAGACATACAGGGACAGAGAAATGGAGGGACAGAGACATAGAGGGAACAGAGACATACAGGGACAAGGACAGAGACATACAGGGACAAGGACAGAGACATACAGTGACAGGGACAGATACAGACAGGGACAGACATACAGGGACAGAGACATATGGGGACAGAGACATACAAGGACAGATACACACAGAGACAGAGACAGACAGGGATAGCGACAGAGACATACAGAGACAGAGACATACAAGGACAGGGACAGAGACATACAAGGACAGGGACAGACACATACACATACAGGGACAGAGACAGACATACAGGGACAGAGACAGACAGGGTCAGAGACAGACAGGGACAGAGACAGTGACAGGGACAGGGAAAGTGCAGGGACACAGACAGGGACCGGAGCAGGGACAGGTCAGAGACAGGTACAGGGGCAGAGTTAGCTATAGCCCTCTGAGAAAATGGTTAGAATGAGTGTGTAAAAGATGTACAAATGGGAATATAGTGCACAGCTGCTAGTCTGCTACTCCACTGTAGCTCCTTCCATTATGTCTTGTACCACAGTGTCTGATACAAGTCTGTCCCTTGTCAGAGTAATGGAAGTACCCAGGCCTGGTGTTCGCACTCAGCTGACACCTCTCTCTGTAACCCTACCTCATCATTCATATTTATCAGTCTGATTCTGACAGACCTCTTCCTTCCTCTCCTCTCCTCTTCTCGTCTCCTCTTTTTCGCTCCTCTCCTCTCGTCTCCTCTTCTTCTCTCCTCTTCTCTCTTCTTCTCTCCTCTCCTCTTCTCTCCTCCACAGTGGAATAACAGTTATATTAGCCCCTATGGTCTTATCCAGTCAGTGCCCATTGTCAAGTCTCATTGAGGTCAAAGACCTCCATTATCTAGATGGCTGAGGCTATGCCTGCTTTTGTGTCTGTTTTGGGAGAGTTACTGTAACATAATTGGCCAGTAATGCTTCTTGGGGGATGCTCCAGGGTAGGTGTCAGCATTTCTGACGTGTGTATGCGTGTGTGTGTGTGTCTTCAGGCTGGAAACGAGGATGTCGACAGACATCGGGGCAATCATGCAACTACTACAGCGTCAGATGGCCCTGGTGCCCCCAGCCTACAGCACTGTGTTGTCTCCCTCTCAGGCCTCACCCTACCCTAGCCCTGGTCCTGGAGAGAGGCTGGTGCAGTCTGAGACACTGGCTTCCCTCTCACAGGTACTACACACATACAGGAGACAGACACGTACATGCAGATACACCGGTAGACACCTGTATACATGCGTACACACATGCACTCATACACAGTTGTGTCACACACACCCACTCAGTGACACACACACATACACACACACACACCCAACACACACAACACACATCACACACACACACACAACACACACACACACACCCACACCACACACGCACACACACACACACACCAACCAAAAGGGTCTTCTCTGAATCCCTCCTCGTCTGCATCTCTCCTCCAGATCTCACACCCCCAGGACTTTGAGGAGTTCCCCGGCAAGTCGTGTGACTCTCTCCGCGGCCCTGATCAGCTGCACCCCCAGGACTCGCCTCTGGTCAGCCCCACCGAGACACGACGAGACACCACTGGGCTGGGCAGCTTAATCCTGGACCTGGACCTGGACCTGGGCAGCTTGGAGCTAGAACTAGGGGCTGGGTCAGTGGCAGGGTTTGGGTCAGGGATGCGGGCAGGTTCAGGGTTGGGGTCAGGGATGCGGGCAGGTTCAGGGTTGGGGTCAGGGATGCGGGCAGGTTCAGGGTTGGGGTCAGGGATACGGGCAGGTTCAGGGTTGGGGTCAGGGATGCGGGCAGCTTCAGGGTTGGGGTCAGGGATGCGGGCAGGTTCAGGGTTGGGGTCAGTGGGAGGGGCGAATGGCCTGGACCCTGACACCCAGCGAAGGCTCTCTCTGCCTGAGCCACAGACGCCCCTGGACTCACAGACACCACAGAGGCACAGCTCCGACCCTGGGGGGAGCTAAGGAGCGGTGAGGGGGGAGAAAAGGGACATAAGGAGGGGTAGCTCTGTTTTTCCTCTTTCTCAGTCACACATCTCATTGGGTCCTTCCCTCAGTCCAGGCGTAAACAGACACACACATAAGAGGGCGTCCCTTTTCTCCCTTCAGCCTCTAAAACCTCACCTGTAGGCACTGAGTGTGCCTCACCTCTGACCTCTAACCTCTGACCTGAGGAGAAACCTTGTTTGGAGAGGGGGATGTCTCTCTTTTTCAGGGGTCCTTTCCCCTATCCGGCTCCTAACGTTACCACAGCGTTACCAAACCCACAGACAGCAAGAGAGAGAGAGAGAGAGAGAGAGAGGGAGAGAGAGAGAGAGAGGAGCACAGCCCTTCTGAACTCAGTCCGGTCCATTCTGGCCTACAGAGATGACTACAGAACGCTCACTCACATGACTGGTTCTGTTTAGAAACGTCCCTTTACTGCTGTATCCAGTATTGGATTACCATAATGGGGAGGGGGAAAAAACTATAATAATTATATAAGTAGCCATTATGTCTTGCACTGAAATTTACAGACATTCTATCTAACATGTCCGTGACGCTTCCAAAAACTGGTTGGTTGGTGGACTGTAGTGTTAGCTGGCCTAACAGAAACTCTGGTGTCCTGTCCTGTCACATCATTGGCCCCTTTTCCCTAAGGTCCGTATCCCCGGAGGCGGAGCCAAGGCCCCAAGAGCATACTGGATTGGCTGGTTTGCACCTCAGGGGTGGGGTTGGAGGAAGGGTTTAAAAGCCATGACTTCTTTGATGAACATATCAAATCCCTATCAGAACCTTGTACAGATTGCTAGACAGCGGGAGTCTTTGTCCAGTTCAATATGCAAACACTGGCGAGAGAGGAGTGTTGTATCCTATATCTGTGTTGATAATATCAGATTCAGGTTCCAAAGCTTTTTGCCCTAGTTTTGTCGGTAGTTCACAAAGCATGGCTTAGTTTCCCCCTCTAACACCTGAAGAAGAAATGACCCACATTTACCCGTCCAAGGATCTGACTACACAGCAATACGCAGCCCCAGGAGAGAACACACTCCACACACATTATAATGTAGATCTTCCATCATCTCCCCATGTTGCTGTACTACTGCAGGGGTCCTGTCTCACTCTCTTCCTCCACCTGTCCTTTCTCTGGGGAGAGTCTCTGCACATGGTAGTTGATGACACAATGGCGGCCTACGATACGCAGGGAACCTGAAGATTGTATTTAACCGCTTGCTGGTCTGAGCTTCTTATTTATTTATTGGTTTTAGGAATTTGATGTTCTTTGTAGATTGTACCAAATATGATTTCTCGTTTTGCAGAAAGAAGATGTACAGTTTAAACTTATTTGGTGGAAGGAGTGACATAATATTTTTTTGTAAATGTGGACAGGTACCTCTCCCCACATTTGTGTGTTTGTTTTAACAACTGTTATGTCAGTACAACCATTATAGATGTTTCTCGAGTAATATGACTGTTTGACAGGAGTTGCACTTTATTATTATAATTATAATTTACTCTTCATCAATCCTGACCAGAGATGTTAGCACTGATGTCCGTGTCCACAAACTGGGCACAGACATTAATTCAACATCTATGTTGGTTCAATGTAATTTCCTTGACATGACGTGGAAACAACAATGATTCAACCCGTGTGTGTCCAGTGAGCAGTAGGCTAATATTATCATCAGATCTGAGAAGGGGCGGAGAGCTTTTAGCTCCCAGAGTAAGATTTAAACAGTGAGAGTTAAAGTGAGGTGCAAAGCGGTGAGTAGTGTTTGTGTGTAGTGTGTATCGTGCACGGTGCAAACACATTGTATCTGTATGCAGGGAAGAATAGAAGCAGGTGAGCTAGCTGGAGGAGGCAAAACAGTGTTTTGAAGTGATGAGTAATGAACATTAAATTACTATATATATTTAGCTTGTTAGAAAAAAACGGAATCACGAAGACATTTGTCAGGTTTCAGCTAAGACACGCAAGCAGGCACACACACACACAACTACACACACACACATGCTATTAGGCGCACTGTTCACTGTTAATCACTGTTAGTAATATCTTTGCATGTACAAAGTGCAGTAAAACCTGTGTTAGTGAATTGGAAGAGAGATAATGCATGAGTTGTGCTTTGGGATAATGCATTTTAGTGTTGAACCAAAGCAACTGAAGGGAAGCAATTACTGTATTCTGCATTGAATTGAATGGAATGGGAAAATTGATGGTTTTTGATCTAAGGAGGCCATTTAAGCTGCCTGAAGTCAAATCACTGCACTGAACATCTTCAATGGTTGTAACAGTGACACAACAGATGCCAACGACGACAACAAAATAATAGCATAGGCCAGTATCTACAATTTCTTAAACAATTGTTGAGCTCTTGCTGTGTCACTGTTACAACCATTGAAGATGTTCAGTGCAGTGATGGAACTGGACACAGTAAATAAGCTCAGTTGAAAAGAGGTATCTTTTGGTTTCGGCGCTTCGACTCTGCTTTTGACTTCAGGCAGCTTAAATGGCCTCCTTAGATAGTGAAAAGTCTCCTTTTGTACAGTTTTACAGTCAAGCCAACCCTCCCAGAAAATAGACTACCCACACTATAGGATGTTATAATACAGAGCCTTTCCAATATCTGTAGTCTGTCACTTCACATTGTTTTTTTGTTCCTCAATCATCACAGAACTGCCTAATATACCATCTACAATAGTTTTTAGTCATCTAATCTCTGTCTTGAAGGATATTCCCAACACTTTAGAATGCAATTTCCATTTTGCATTCTTCAAAATCACCACCCTAATGTCGACTGACTGGGTTTAGGTGTAGATCTAGGGGGATTAAGTTATCTATCTCATATCAACAAAATACTGTAATGTATGTAAAGTTGTCATAGAAAGCTCAAACAAGGAAATGTAATTAGCTTCCAGTGAAACATGTCCACCCACTGGGATTTGTCATGGTGGCTGAGTGAATGGATCTCACATTTTAGCAACCTACACCAAAGATTATCTATTATATTGACAAGATAGTCAAGTGACCGCTATAATAATGGAAATACATGTCCTCAAAGATGGAAGGCAGGCGGGAGGAGCCGAGATCAGGTGGGACCATTCTAGCCAATGAGAGGGAAGATATGCGCGTGAACAACGAGAACAACTTCCATACAAAATTGTTTTATATCAGTGCATTCGTAACAACCAACCAATTACGAAATTTCTATTTGATCAATTAAGCCTTACATAGCAAATAAGTTATTCAACTTTTTGTTGACCAAATTCAACACTCATTGACCACCAAACAAAAATTCCTCACTTCGTGGTCTTACTTTCTTGGACAGATTTTGGGTGGAGTAAACCCTCTCGCTTCGCCTCCTCTTTGCCTACACACACACACCTCTGTTACACAAGCCTCTCGCACCTCTCACATTTGCCAGAGCACTTTTCAGCTCTTTTCAACTTTATAGTATATTATATAAATATTATGCTGCATCATTGGTCCCGAATTTGTAGATATTTTGAGCAGTGGGGTTTTTGGTAAAGTTTACACTGGATTGCTCTTTCCCGCCTCCCCCCTGTACATAAGAACATCTTGTAAAGGAATACATTCTTGGCACCCATATAGCCAGCACTATGCAGACATTTCTTTGGCATGCTTTGAAATGCAGAAAAACTGTAGAGGAAACAACATAAAGTCTGTTCAACATTTTAATCACGTGAATAAAGATGTTAATAATATTGTTAATAATAATGACGATGATGATGAGGAGTATAATGATAATGAACAAGATTACTTTAATATTGTGCACATTTTATTTGCATGCTGCACTGAGAATCTTTTCAGAAATGAGAGGGTGGATGTACAAGGAAGGCAGCTGATTTTGGGCTGTGTGCTTGCGGCTGTGTAGAGTAATACACTGTATACTTCCGGGTCATGGAAGAGTAACATATACTGTACTTCCTGGTCATGGGAGAAAGGGACACTGAAAAGTTACAAGATACTGTAACATTATGGCGGATACATGTGCGGGGCTACGGCCAGCTCTGCCACAGTTGGCTTTCAGACTAGGGAATATGAATAATAATACAATTCTAGCCTGACCTTGTTGGAGTGCATCGCCTATGTCACCCTGTTCATATCAGACACCACAGCAAGCTAGAAGACAGAAGCAGCTCCAGGTCTTGATTGTGTGATAGCGTTATACATGGTTGACTTTATATAACATTTCAAATATTTATTTCAATAAACCTCGTTGAAAACAAACTGGGCGTCTGCTATGTATGTCTGGAGCTTTATAGATTTTTCTTTATATACTTTTAAGTCTCACCCATGTTGGAGTTTTCCACCATCCTCTCACAATTAATGTGGTCAATGGACATGCTATTGAGACACATTCGCTAACAGCAGTACAAGATCAATGGTATTGTCAGAGCCATTTTGATAGAAAAGAAAGTTGAAATTATTGAAATTATATTAAGGAACATATAAGAAAAATATAAGTTCATGTTTATAGAAACCCATTTTTTATCTGTTTATTGTGACACCTGGTGGTTACCAGTAGTGCATTAGCAGGGTAGTATAAGGGTTTAATGGCAACATGGCCCAGTCATTAACAGTGAACCATGCAAACCGATGCTGGCACTAAGACGGCACTCAACAAGCTGTATAAGGCCATAAGCAAACAAGAAAATGCTCATCCGGAGGCAGCGCTCCTAGTGGCGAGGGACTTTAATGCAGGGAAACTTATCTGTTTTACCTCATTTCTACCAGCATGTTAAATGTGCAACCACAGGAAAAAAAGACCACCTTTACTCCAAACAGAGACGCGTACAAAGCTCTCCCTTGCCCTCCAGTTGGAAAATCTGACCATAACTCTATCCTCCTGATTCCTGCTTACAAGCAAAAACTAAAGCAGGAAGTACCAGCGACTCGCTCAATAAGGAAGTGGTCAGATGACGCAGATGCTAAGCTACAGGACTGTTTTGCTAGCACAGACTGGAATATGTTCTAGGATACTTCCGATGGCATTGAGGAGTACACCACATCAGTCACTGGCGTCATCAATAAGTGCATCGATAACGTCGTCCCCACAGTGACTGTACGTACAGTTGAAGTTGGAAGTTTACATACACTTAGGTTGGAGTCATTAAAACTCGTTTTTCAATCACTACACAAATTTCTTGTTAACAAACTATAGTTTTGGCAAGTCGGTTAGGACATCTACTTTGTGCATGACACAAGTCATTTTTCCAAAAATTGTTTACAGACAGATTATTTCACTTATAATTCACTGTATCACAATTCCAGTGGGTCAGAAGTTTACATACACTAAGTTGACTGTGCCTTTAAACAGCTTGGAAAATTCCAGAAAATGACGTCATGGTTTGTGATAGGCTTATTGACATCATTTGAGTCAATTGGAGGTGTTCCTGTGGATGTATTTCAAGGCCTACCTTCAAAAGCAGTGCCTCTTTGCTTGATATCATGGGAAAATCAAAAGAAATGTATCTTTCCCTAAGAAATCAGAAAGACCTCAGAAAAAAAATTGTAGACCTCCACAAATCTGGTTCATCCTTGGGAGCAATTTCCAAACACCTGAAGGTACCACGTTCATCTGCACAAACAATAGTACGCAAGTATAAACACCATGGGACCACGCAGCCGTCATACCGCTCAGGAAGGAGACGCGTTCTGTCTCCTAGAGACGAACGTACCTTGATGCGAAAAGTGCAAATCAATCCCAGAACAACAGCAAAGGACCTTGTGAAGATGTTGGAGGAAACAGGTACAAAAGTACCTATATCCACAGTAAAACGAGTTCTATATCGACATAACCTGAATGGCCGCTCAGCAAGTAAGAAGCCACTGCTCCAAAACTGCCATAAAAAAGCCAGACTACGGTTTGCAACTGCACATGGGGACAAAGATCGTACTTTTTGGTGAAATCTCCTCTGGTCTGAAAGACTTTTCAGCAGAAGCAGAAGAGGCTGTTGTTTCTTTCAGAATTCACCAACCAACTTCTAGGGATTTTTTCACCACTCACCAAGGTCTTCCTGAAATACTGGTGGTGGCAACTTCTTCCATCACTCTCATTCCTTGGGAAAACAAAGTTAGGTGGTACCTCACTTTGTCCTCTGCAAACTAGTTGTGTCTGAATTCTGTCAGTCAGAACTGAAGGCCAGTCAGCAGGGTCTGTAGACAGTGGTTCATCCTCAGCAGCAGGATTTGGTAGGGATGCTGCTACAGGCATTTCTAAAGGAGAGCACATGGGCATTCGTTTACACACGTTATTCACAGCATTTATAGTGKTGGAACATCCCACATACATACCCAGTAATAATTAAATCATCATTGTTACCTACAATATGGAAACTTAAAACTTTTCAAAAGGGAAATTATTTATTTTGTTTATGTTATGCAGGGATGCACACATAAACACATGTGCGTGCACACACACATGAGCGTGCGAACAAACACACCTGAAGAATCCTGCTGGGGAGAAGTGGAAGCAAATGGGTCCTCATCCTCAGGCTCAGACAACATTTGTGTCACGCCCTGATCTGTTTCACCTGTCCTTGTAATTGTCTCCACCTCCCTCCAGGTGTCACCCATCTTCCATATTATCCCCTGTGTATTTACACCTATGTTTTCTGTCTGTCTGTTGACAATTTGTCTTGTTTGTTCAAGCCTACCAGTGGTTTGTCACAGCTCCTGTTTTTCCTTAGTCTCTCTTTTTCTCAGGCTCCTGGTTTATGACCTTTGCCTGTCCTGACCCTGTACCCGCCCGCCTGACCACTGCCTGACCTGACCCTGAGCCTGCCTGTCGTCCTGTACCTTGGCCTCTGCTCTGGATTATTGACCCCTGCCTGCCTTGACCTGTCATTTGCCTGCCCCTGTGGTTACAATAAACATTGTTACTTCACAGTCTGCACTTGGATCTTACCTTGATTCCTGATCATTTGTGAAGACACCTGTGTGGCTGAGGAGGTGGATGGCTCCTCATCCTGAAGCTCCGAGATAATTTCTGAGAGGACTGTGTGGCTGAGGAGGTGGATGGCTCCTCATCCTGAAGCTCCGAGATCATTTCTGAGAGAGGACTGTGTGGCTGCGGAGGTAGATGGCTCCTCATCCTGAAGCTCCGAGATCATTTTTGAGATAGGACTGTGTGTCTGAGGAGGTGGATGGCTCCTCATCCTGGCCAGTGCCAGAGGGTGCTCCAAAATATTTCACAAGTGCCCCTGAATTTGTATTGAAATACAGTATATGAGTCTGACACCCTAAATACATTTGTTGTATAATTAAATATACATGTCATTATGCTCAATTTATCAAACTTTCAGAATAGGAACCAAATGAACCATACAACCTCCTTGGCTAATTCTAAGCATAAAGACACCCCAAAAGACTCAATATATCACAAAATATACCAAATATAGACGTCTTTTAAGTTAGCCTACAGCATTGGAAATTCCCCTTACTGAGCTCAGGACCTAGTCAATACAATCACAGAAAACCTTTATGATGTCACCTCAATGAAAGTTAACCAAATCAATAATGTGCTAGTCAGGTTGTAATCGCTTTGCTGCAGGCTACACACATTATCTTGATGAAACTGTGTGGAATTATATCCAATGTTATGTAAGCTAGTTGGACAGAAAACGGAATATTGTCGCCCTATGTGTAATAGCATACAGTTGAAGTCGGAAGTTTACATACACCTCAGCCAAATATTTTTAAACTCAGTTTTTCACAATTCCTGACATTTAATCCTAGTAAAAATTCCCTGTCTTAGGTCAGTTAGGATCGCCACTTTATTTTAAGAATGTGAAATTTATTTCAGCTTTTATTTCTTTCATCACATTCCCAGTGGGTTAGAAGTTTAAATACACTCAAATAGTAATTGGTAGCATTGCCTTTAAATTGTGTAGCTTGGGTCAAACGTTTCGGGTAGCCTTCCACAAGCTTCCCACAATAAGTTAGGTGAATTTTGGCCCATTCCTCCTAACAGAGCTGGTGTAACTGAGTCAGGTTTGTAGGTTTTTTATGGAATATCTACATAAGTGTACAGAGGCCCTTTATTAACAACCATCACTCCTGTGTTCCAATGGCATGTTGTGTTAGCTAAACCAAGTTTATCATTTTAAAAGGCTAATTGATCATTGGAAAATTATTTTGCAATTATGTTTGCACAGCTAAAAACTGTTGTTCTGATTAAAGAAGCAATAAAATTGTCCTTCTTTAGACTAGTTGAGTATCTTGAGCATTACCATTTGTGGGTTCGATTACAGGCTCACAATGTCCAGAAACAAAGAACTTTCTTCTGAAACTCGTCAGACTATTCTTGTTCTGAGAAATGAAGGCTATTTCATGTGAGAAATTGCCAAGAAACTGAAGATGGGGTACAACGCTGTGTACTACTCCCTTCACAGAACAGCGCAAACTGTCTCTAACCAGAATAGATGGAGGAGTGGGAGGCCCCAGTGCCAATCCGTAGCACTCACGTCTGTAGCCATGAAGTGCTTTGAAAGGCTGGTCATAGCTCACATCAACACCATTATCCCAGAAACCCTAGACCAACTCCAATTTGCATACCACCCCAACAGATCCACAGATGATGCAATCTCTGTTGCATTCCACACTGCCCTTTCCCACCTGGAAAAAAGGAACACTTACGTGTGAATGCTATTCATTGACTACAGCTCAGCGTTCAACACCATAGTGCCCTCAAAGCTCATCACTAAGCTAAGGACCCTGGGACTAAACACCTCCCTCTGCAACTGGATCCTGGACTTCCTGACGGGCCGCCCCCAGGTGGTGAGGGTAGGTAACAACACATCTGCCACACTGATCCTCAACACAGGGCCCCCTCAGGGGTGCGTGCTCAGTCCCCTCCTGTACTTCCTGTTCACCCATGACTGCATGGCCAAGCATGACTCCAACACTATCATTAAGTTTGCCGACGACACAACAGTGGTAGGCCTGATCACCGGCAACTATGAGACAACCTATAGGGAGGAGGTCAGAGACCTGGCAGTGTGGTGCCAGGATAACAACCTATCCCTCATGTGATCAAGACAAAGGAGATGATTGTGGACTACAGGAAAAGGAGGGCCGAGCACGCCCCCATTCTCATCGACGGGGCTGCTCCACTAGCAGGTTGAGCGCTTCAAGTTCCTTGGTGTCCACATCACCAACAAACTACCATGGTCCAAACACACCAAGAGAGTCGTGAAGAGGGCACGACAATGCCTATTCCCCCTCAGGAAACTGAAAAGATTTGGGCATGGGTCCTCAGATCCTCAAAAAAGTTATACAGCTGCACCATCGAGAGCATCCTGACTGGTTGCATCACTGCCTGGTATGGCAACCGCTCGGCCTCCGATCGCAAGGCACTACAGAGGGGAGTGTGTACGGCCCAGTACATCACTGGGGCCAAGCTTCCTGCCATCCAGGACCTATTACTAGGCGGTGTCAGAGGAAGGACCAACATTTTTTCAAAGACTCCAGTCACCCAAGTCATAGACTGTTCTCTCTGCTACCGCATGGCAAGCGGTACCGGAGGACCAAGTCTAGGACCACAAGGCTCCTTAACAGCCTATACCCCCAAGGCATAAGACTGCAGAACAATTAATCAAATGGCCACACGAACAATTTACATTGACCTCCCCACTTTGTTTTTACACCGCTGCTACTCGCTGTTTATTATCTATGCATAGATACTTTACATATTACCTCAACTAACCTGTACTTTAGTTTATTTAGTCTATTTCTTAACTCTATTTCTTGAACTGCATTGTTGGTCTAGGGCTTATAAGCATTTCACGGTAAGGTCTACCTGATGTATGCGGCACATGTGACAAATACAATTTGATTTGATTGTCTTGCGCCAAGCTGCGATTTAACGTTTTTGTTAAAAATTTTATAAAATGTTGTTACTTTCAGGAGGTTGGAGTAATAACATGTTCAGCTACTTACGACATTGGCTCGAATCCAGTGGGGGAAAAGGTGCCCAATTGTCATACTTCAGTAAAAGTAAACTCAAGTAAAAGTGAAAGTCAACCAGTAAAATCCTACTTGAGTAAAAGACTAAAAGTATTTGGTTTTAAATATACTTAAGTATCAAAAGTAAAAGTATAAATAATTTCAAATTCCTTATATTAAGAAAACCAGACCACCATTTTCTTGTTTTTTAAATTTATGGATAAATTAAATCATTCAAAATGCAGCGAGTACTTTTGTTGTCAGAGAAAATATATGGAGTACAAAGTACATCATTTTCATTAGGAATGTAGTGAAGTTAAAGTATAAAGTGGTCAAAAATATAAATAGTAAAGTACAGATGAGATACCTAAAAATGTTTTTACTTAGGTAGTACTTTCAAGTATTTTTAATTAAGTACTTTACATCACTGCTCGAATATACGATGTGCCTTTAGATTTTAAGAAAATTAACAACTAAGTAATAATTTTTCACTTCTCCCATTTACTTACATTTGGTCTGCTTCGCTAAGCGTTGGGCCTCTGGGTTAAGAAACACTCTGGTGCCATTGCGGCCATCTCCATTTTGAAGTACAAACAAACCAAAAGGGTGCATATTGTCACCTGGAGTGTGTTGTTTGAACAGGTATAAAGCCAAGGTTGGTGATTTTCTGCCACCTGCAGTTATGGAATGTTTGCTAATGAGTATAATCAAGTGGCTAATCCCTCCTGATGACCTGGATGGAATAATGTGATCCTTTCCAAACCCATAGGAAGTACCAGCTCTATCTATCTCTATGCGTCCACCACTGAAAGGTGAGCTTTTGGCCATGCGATGGCGACATTGTATAATTTAATGCAAAAGGGTTGAAACAGTAACTGAAATTATTTCCAAACTCGGTGATACAATGTTAATGAGTGGTTACAGTTAAACACTGAAACATTACTTTTTTTACAAAGTAATGCAGTAACTTAGTGTCAGGGTAAGTTATGGTACTTTTCTATGCATTTTTGGAAGCATGTTTTATAGCATGAACTGCCATTTACAATATTTCTACAGTTTATAAACGATATTATGATTTGGTCATTCCAACAGCCAACACTGCTCATTAAATCGAATAATAAGATTTAGACCTATGCTATAGCCTAGCAAGCCCATAGGCCTGATGAATAATGCACTTTTTATGCATTCGAATTTCAAACTTGCAGCAACCAACTGCAGATAAAAGTCGAGGAGTGAAATCGGGGAGGTGCATCTACGACAGCCAAAAGTCGGAACAATGATTTGGTTTTCCAACAAGCATGGCTCAATGCAACATGGCAATGTTGCCATTGTTTATAAGTTTCTTTGAAATGTTGAAATAAACATGTCTCCAACCTCCATATCACACACTGTAAATATACGTGCGTAGGCTTACATTGTACTATTAATTGGAGAGAGACTCAAACATTACTTTCACTTGTACACTGTTTAGATATGAAATGCGGGCAAGTTACTTCCTGTTTCAGTAACGTCTTTGGTCACGTTCGCGGCAATCAAACAAAAACACGAATGATTGGTTGACAATTAGTGCCTCCCACAATGCAGGCGATGGCTGCAAGTTGCAGCTATTGAGGAGCAACTACATAAAATTGCAGTTGAAACTTCATGACCTTTGATCATAGGGTTGTTGTAAAGTTAATGTAGTCGACATGTCGGCGCAAGTCAGATTTTTTTTTACCCCCATATTGCAATACAATTTGAAAGGCATTGACCACCGACTTGATAAAAGTGATCTGCTCCAACGCGCCCAATACGATTGATATATGATCTAGCCATGGAGACTATCCGCCGGCGACATTCTGACGTTTTAGTCGGGTTGCGTGATATTCTTCAATGGCTGTTCTTATGGTTGCCTATTGGGCCAATACAGTCCCGTAAAAGGCGTCAAACTTACTCATTGTACGTTCTGGTTGTCTATCAAAGTAAATTACAGAGCCGAAGGAAACCATCAGGGCGTTTGCTTGTAAAATACGAAGCTGTGATTGGAGGTAGCGTCTGTCAAAAGGACATTTTCGCTATTATCATTGGATAAAATTTCAGTCAGTTGGTAGTTTGGGATTTTGATTGGAGGAAACTGTCTGTAGGCGGTAATGTTACCCTGCGGTCACTGAAGCGCAGTACGGGAGGGCGGATCATCATCGTGGTGGCAGCTACACTCGGAGACTCCCGACAAACTGTCAAAAATATTCAGCAAACGGTGAGTCAACTCAAAATAAACACATCCTTTTATTTGGCAAATCGTCTAGCTACCTCGGGTTACGGCTATCATGTTGTTCTGATAAGGTTTGTTGATTTATCAGTGAAGAAGGGACGGTGATTTGGATGAGAAATACGCACGTTACGCATCATAGCAAGAAGTGCATGGGTGAAGTCGCAGTGTCACACCCGAGTGTCACAGCGCAGGAGCTATGGCTGTTCGCAAAGTTATGCAAGCTTGACTGTGTGTGTGTGTGTGTGTGTGTGTGTGTGTGTGTGTGTGTGTGTGTGTGTGTGTGTGTGTGTGTGTGGGGCCATAACGTCATTCAATTAGGGCTAAGCAACTGCGCACATGGTTCCTATTGGTATAAGCCTTGATAAAGTGCAATTCAATTCCTTATGTTATGGGAGTGTTTTTTTTTGTTTGGGGGGGCCTCAGCTCAGTTGAGACCTCCAGTTTAGTCGGGACCTCCCGCAGAGCTTCTTCAAATCCGACTGTTGACAAATGTGAACTTTGAATACACTGCAACATAGTGACATTTGGATCATTTCGATGTTACGGTTTTCTTTTTTTGACTGTGCAGCCGAAGTAAAAATGTAGTTTTAATTTCCTATAAGGCTAGAATAGGCTACGTGTTATGCTCTGATTTAGTTAGCGGATTAAACTCAACAATTTATGATGGAGTTGAGCGGCGACTAGTGTGGGTTTTTATAAAGTTGTTATTTAAAAAACTAGCCCGCAATTACACAGAATAGTCTCGTGTTTAATTGCGGGCTGTTTTTGTGTGTTGAAATCTGTAATTTTTCATAAAACCCCACACTAGTAACGTTAGCCCGCTCAACTACATCATAAATCTTGGAGTTGAGTTTATCGGCTATGATTTAGTGAATATATTCTCCAAAGCAACCTTCAGGGCTACTACACAGCAGCTGATATATTGCACTGTAGCCAGAAAGCTGTTTATCTTGAACATGTGCTGTCTGCTTAGAGCAGTTATTGACAATTATATCTTTCACTGCCATGTGTTTCAAAGTGCAGTCTGTAGACCTATCCATGAAAAGGAACATGTACCCTCTGCCAACTGGCAACCCCATTGCATCACATTACTGTAAACACTGATTTAATTGATTTCTATACACTATTATCAGCCCTTAGGCCTCTTGTGCTGCCATACCTCCTAGATATTGATGATAGGATTGATAAGAGGAAGAGCAGAGAGAGGATTATTCTTGTTATTAGAGAGGAGTGTGGATCCTGCAGGAGATTACTGGACAATCCTCCCCAGACTACTACAGGCAGGAATCAGAGGTGGGTCTATCTAACCCAGCGGTGGCTTCATTACTGGCTATGTTCTGTCTGATTGCCAAATTATATATTTTACCTATAGAAACATGCTAGAAACATGCAGGTGAGGGTAACACTATACATTAAGATTCTCTTATACCTATGAGTGATGCTGTAACTACTACAGTAATAAAGTTGTTGTTAGTAATTATAGTGTTATTACAGAATAGCAACGTTAATGTAAAGCGTTACTTAGAGCGGCAGGTAGCCTATCGGTTAGAGTGTTATTCCAGTAGCCGACAAGGTGAAAAATCTGTCGATGTGCCCTTGAGCAAGGCACTTAACCCTAATTTGCTCTAGGGTTGCTGTACTACTATGGCTGACCCTGTAAAACAACACATTTCACTGCACCTATCCGGTGTATGTGACAATAAAAAGCATATTTATCCTAATTGTGCATATGTTTTCTCCGGCACCGCTGCAGTTAGAGACATTTCCGGCACGAATCCACACACTCCTATCAGACCAAATTGGCCAAATGAGGTGGAGGCCTCATCTAATCTGCGTGTGTGTGGGTTTCCATTTCTTTGTCTCGTGGCCCATGCTAGCTTGTAGCATAGCTGAGCTAAGAGGGGAAGTATGTTAGGCTGTGGATTAATCACGCAGACATGTACTCGTTGATGTTTTCGTATCCCAAAGGATAACTTCTGGACTTGTGTCCTGACCTGGAATGGTTCCACTAGGATTACTGTGTCATATGTCAAATATGTCAAAATGAAAGTAGCCTATCTAGCCTGCCCTGGGTAAAAGTCTGCTAATCATTAGTGACCTTTGGTTAGGCCGTTAGAGGTTTGTATTGGCCAACCTAGTTTTTCCTCGTGTCAACTGTGTAGTTTCATGCATCCCCTTCTCCTAGTACAACAATTCAAACAGTGGTGATTTCATTAACCATGCTCACGTTTTTGTCAAAAAATTGTAGATATCTATTTGTGGTTGAAACTACCCATTTTATTGTCCTATTTGGTCTCTGTCCCAGTGCATGTTAATGTAATACCTCTTTCAGCTTCTAGCTGTCTAAACAGGAGCAGGCAACCTGGAAGCTACAAAGTAATCACTCCATTGAGTCGGCACAATAAAAAAGCGCTTCGGAATGGAATGTATTTATTCAGAAACCCATCTAGTGGATTGTGGAAGCTTTGGTTTGGAATGCTACAGGGAGGAGACTCAGACAGAGAGAGGAATCCTAAGGTCACAGCGCACGTTCACTGCAAAGGGCAAAAGTGACAAGAAATGTTAGCTTTGGGGTGGAGACACTAACCTTTTACGGCTGTCAGTCGACAGTGTCTACATGCCTCAAGAAGAAGAAAATCTAAAACACAAACAAAACTTTTAGGGAAATTCCTCCAGTGGATTTGTAATGTCATTACATTAACACAAGTTAGTTTTTTTTTCTACATCATGCCCTGCAAAGGGGAATGCTTCTCGGTTACACATGGCATGACGTACTACACTCTCTGGAGTTAAAATGTAACAAAATGATCCCCTAAAACTCGACAGCACTGTTGGGAAACGTACCAAGTCCGTGTTAAAATGATCTACAACTGTCATTCTTTTAAAATTAGAAGTGAAAGGACTATAGAAATAAAATGAAGGATACCTCAATAGAGACCGATGTGCATAGTGTGCAGTGACACCGACCTTTAGATAAAATCCTTTTAGGCGAGCTCCAACTACACGCATGGGACACATTTTCATTATGCACTAAAACCCTCACTTGTGTGCTTGGATTATTACACAAGGGCGGTTATTACAAAACGACTGAATTAAATTGAGGTTATCAGGAAGGGTACGAATTGATGGACGAGCATACTAGGTGAGAGGGGCCCCCAGTTTAGCCAGCAAGAGTGAATAAGGGAAACCAATTGAGTAGAACTAAGCACTCTCAATTCCTATCCACTCTCCCTCGCTCTGCTAATCTGGTCTGATCTGTGTCTCCCATCCCTGTGGCTGCTGCTGCTCACCATGACTCTGTGGGGGTGCTCTTTTCTATAGAACCCTTGGCAGCGTGTGTTGCAGCAGAGATAGGAAGTCAAGCCACAGTAACTTTAGACCTAGAGAGGCCTGGTCAACCATAGAGAGACAGGCCCTCTTAAAGAGCCTGTCAAAGGAGTTTGGGCCTATGATTTCCCAGGTTTCCCAATCACCCATTTCTTCAATATTTTCAAACGATGTAGTATTTTTTCCCCCCTCAATTAACCACCATTACAGCCATGATGGGAGTGGCTGTCCTCAGAGAGCATGCGTGATGCTGTGTGGTCCAGTAGGGGCACTAGAGCTCACACTAGGCCAGACAAAGGACAGGGATGGGTCAGGGCCTGTGATGGATACCAGGCGGTGTCGGTACAGTGAGGTAATGGTAACCAAACAGAGGCTGTAGGGCTTAGGGAGTTAGCGTGACTGTCTTCACTCCTGATCGCTGTATCACGGTGTGGTGTACCCCAGCCTCCTACCTCTGCCCCAAGCCACCGATCGTCATGACAACCAGGACACTGTCATTATTGCTGTTGGCCCAATCTGTAGTTGATAGGATCGATTATCCATAATGCAATTACAGCAGCCTTGTTTCTTATCCGTCCGGTCAGTCTGGCATCTGTGAGCAGGGATCGATACTAAGGTCGCCTGCTTTTATGGCCACTAACAGGACAGTTACCTGTGAATGTGAATGTAGGCATAAACTGTTATATACTGTTAAATCTATCTATATGGACTGTTTATACCTGTGTAATAGTTACTGTTTTGGCCTATTGGGTAGTTTGAATAGTTTCACTTCTACAATCATGTGTGATAATAAGTAGACTTTTTGTGGGCACCAAGGCGATCCATCATTGACAGGGAGAAGATGTTGTAAGCCTGATAGGACAGGACTGTGTCTCCCTATAAAAGCATCAATCATTCACTCAATGGAACATCTCTGGCTTCATCTCTCCTAGCTCTGACTGTAAGCGTCTCATTGAGATGTGTGTGATAGTTTTGGACCCGTTCCAGGGAGTCTAATGTGCTGGCAGCAGGGTTCTTGTGTTTCCAGGGCGCTCCGAACGGGACTGGAGTTATACATTGTCTGCTGGCTGATTGGAAGAATATGGGTCTGGGATTGGAATGCAACAATGGTTTATCTCAATTATGCTAGGTTGTCATTTCTGAGAGGATCACAAAGAGTTGTTGGCGTTGTGTACAGCACCTCCCACATTTCTTCTCACCTTGAAGTAGGTTGTGTTAGTTGGTGGTCGGTCATAGTTGTTACTTTTTCACACCTGGATAATAGCAAGAGGAATCAGTCCAAAGACGGCCATTTTACTTTGGGTTTTGTGTAATCACCAATATCGATTGGTATTTACTTCAGTGTTGTTTATGGTTGTGCCAGATTGTGCTGTCTGAGCTTGTCCAGTATCGCTGTGGACAAGTTTCACCCATTCACAGCTTGTGTTTCTACATTAGCCTATCAAATCACCACCCTCTTTTAGTTTGTTTGTGTTTTCTGCCAGTTCAAGGCAACGCTCCTTCCCTCCATTTAGCAGTGCATCAACAGAAACCTATCTAGTTTACATCAATTATGCATTCCTAGTCACCGGTCTTATCACGTCAATTGGTCCATTATCAAACAGTACTATACTGTATAGAGCTTTGCTTGGGATCTCTTAAAAATTCAAAGCTTAGACTGCCACATAGACATTTGAAGTGCAAGCACTTTTTTATCAAAACAGTGAAAAACAACAGGAAGATAAGATGGAGGAGAATGGATAGAACAACTATGGAAGGGAATGCTGGTGAGGTTAGAACGTAAGGATGGGAGGAGATGGAGATGGCTATGTGGGACTTCACTTTGGATTAGTAAATGGAGGATAAACCGGCGAGCCATATCATTCTGTGCTTTATTAAGTTGGTTGGCTTTCGGCCAAGTGGTCGTCCATAGTCGCCCACGACTTTGAGATTGCGTGACAGCAGCGGGTGAATGAAGAATGGAGAGAAGGATGGAAAGAGGAGTGAGGCAGCAAAGGGTTGGCGGGCGGTGTAATCCCCTGCAACAGGACAACAGTAGCAGCCGGGCCGCAGCTTGGCTTTAACTGTCAATCAGGCCTCCAGCAGAATTATAGCTACCGTGTCGCCTGGGACACATCCAACACCACCATTATCACCACACAGCTAGACACAGAGATAGATGGATGGAGGGAGAGAGAGAGAGAGAGAGAACCACCATTACCAAAGATAATCATGGAGGAGGGAGGGGGGAGAGGAGAGAGAGCTGCTTTGAGTACCGTTACTTGACGCTCTTTTGGAGTACTTCCTATTAACCATTAATACTACAACATAGGACTGAGCTTTAGTTTATTTGTTCTCTAATGTTCCCTCAGACTTAGGCCCGGCTTAGTGTGTCTGCTACCTGTGTGTTAGTGTTTGTTTTGGGATTAGAATTGTCCTTTGTGTCTGTGCTGCTGTGCGTTCCATTGCGATGTGTCAAGCCTCGCTCTGCAACAATGGGCAGCATAGTTTCCAATCCTGGCAAACACAGACCCAGCGCTGTGTCAGTGTGTGTGTGTGTGAACGCTTAGGGTGAAGTGTGGTGTGAGTGTGTCTGTGTGTGTGTGAGCGAGAGAGAACCTACATGCACATACACGTAGGAGGGAGACACAGGGAATTGGCACAGGGGAATTAATTCTCTGTCACTCTAACCCAACCCTCACCCTCCCACACAGAGACTCAGACTGGCTTGTCAGACGAGAGAGAGGCCCAAGGAGGAGTGGAGAGGGGGATTGGTTAGTACAGGGTGTGGCAGTGGCTTCAGTACTTTTAGAGCAGAAGTGTGCTCTCTCTCTTTCTCCCTCCTCCCTCTTCCAGAGTACAACCTAATGGGCTACATCAGGGTCTGAATTACGTAGAACAGAAATGTCCCTGAGTGCACTAATACCATTAGAGAGAGGAGGACATAGCTACAACTCACAGGACCTCTCTATCTTTTTATATATTGCATTCTTTCGCTCTCATGTCCTCCCTCCTTACTGGATATCTCTCTCGCTCTCCTCATTGATTTATCGTTGTAGGTCTTTCTGTTTCTGTATTTCTCTCTTCTTTCTGTCTTTCTCGGTCTGTTTTTATCTCTCTCTCACACACACACACACACACACACACACACACACACACACACACACACACACACACACACACACACACACACACACACACACACACACACACACACACACACACACACACACACCAAGCCACTCCCCCTGCCACTCCAAACAACAAAAATGATTGATGCCATCTTCCTCTCTGACAAGCGGTTTCAACTTGCTATTTGCATTTGAGATTTGTTCCAACAGAATCGGTCATATGGACACTAATACACATTGAGACATTATTTTACTGTAATAGAGGAGAAGTGACCCTTTCTAACGGTACCCTTTTTATGTCTCAACTAGGGCTGTTTGTTACAGTGACCGTATTACCGCCACACTGGCGGTCACAAGTCATGAAGGCAGTCAAATTCCAGTCACGGTAACTAGGCTTCTCCAAGCTCTGATGCTGCTGATGGTCATTAGTAGCCTACCAAACTTGCTAACTGCCTGGTACTCAGCACTCTATTGTCTCTCTAATCACTCTGACATCAATGCAAATGTAATTGAAATCAAATTAAATACTTCATGAGAGCCCATGAGCTCATGTTACGCAACATTTCTAAAGGCTATGCAATTGCGTGAGAAAACAGAGAGATGGCCTCTATTAAAAAGAGGAGGATCCCATCAGCTTTCTATAGGTTGTTCTCTTTACATCAGGATGACACAAAAATTAACCATAGGAATAGCGTCCTCCATTCGCTATTTAAATACACAGGTGACATATATTTTTTCCCCCTGCCCCTGTTTCGAGGTGCATAATAGTGGTCCATTCTAAATCAAAACTAATTTCACACATATAAACTCAGCAAAAAAAGAAATGTCCCTTTTTCAGGACCCTGTCTTTCAAAGATAATTCGTAAAAGTCCCAATAACTTCACAGATCTTCATTGTAAAGGGCTTTAACACTGTTTCGCCATGCTTGTTCAATGAACCATAAACCATTAATGTACATGCACCTGTGGAACGGTCGTTAAGACACAAACAGCTTACAGACGGTAAGCAATTAAGGTCACAGTTATGAAAACTTAGGACACTAAAGATGCCTTTCTACTGACTCTGAAAAAACACCAAAAGAAAGAGTCCCAGGGTCCCTGTGTTAATTTTCGATAATGTCTGCTACAAGAAGTTAGTCATTATTAGTGAATGTGCATTATTCATGGCTTTGGTTACATTTTGTAACAAAAAGGACATTTTTGTAGAAAGCCAGATCAGTGATTATTGCAAAAAAAGCAGGTTAAACTTTTCATAAAATAATTTAGTTTTTAGTGGGTCTTATGGTTGTGGAAGGCAGGTATAATTTCACCAGCCCTGAATTCATTAGCTTATTGATGACTGTTTGAAATGCAGTGTATTTCACATTTTATTGTACAACAAAGCTTATGCTTTTTAGGCCATATCGCCCAGCCCTAATTACACTATTGAATAATGCAACCAAACCATATTACACTCTTGAATAATGCAACAATTCACAAGCCTGTGCAGACAATTAAAATTGTTTATTTTCTTGTCCGTAGACATTCATTTAGCTGTTAGTACTTTTATATTCGTATTCCCATACGAATATAAAAGTACAGTAACATTATCATACAGTGTCATTCATATTATAATACAGTGCATTCGGAAAGTATTCAGGCCCCTTGACACAATACCCCATAATGACTAACCCAAAAAACTGAAATATCACATTTACATACAGTACCAGTCAAATGTTTGGACACACCTACTCATTCAAGAGTTTTTCTTTATTTTTACTATTTTCTACCTAGTAGAATAATAGTAAATACATCAAAACTATGAAACAACACATATGGAATCATGTAGTAACCAAAAAAGTGTTAAACAAATCTAAATATTTGATATTTGATATTCTTCAAAGTAGCCATCCTTTGCCTTGACAGCTTTGCACACTCTTGGCATTCTCTCAACTAGCTCCATGAGGTAGTCACCTAGAATGCTTTTCCAATAGTCTCAAAGGAGTTACCACATATGCTGAGCACTTGTTAGCTGCTATTCCTTCACTTTGCGGTCCAACTCATCCCAAACCCTCTCAATTGGGTTGAGGTCGGGTGATTGTGGAGGCCAGGTCATCTGATGCAGCACTCCATCACTCTCCTTCTTGGTCAAATAGTCCTTATACAGCCTGGAGGTGTGTTCGGTCATTGTCCTGTTGAAAAACAAATGATAGTCCCACTGAACGCAAACCAGATGGGATGGCGTATCACTGCAGAATGCTGTGTGCCTTGAATTTTAAATAAATCACCGGCAATGTCACCAGCAAAGCACCATCACACCTCCTCCTCCATGCTTCACGGTGGGAACCACACATGCGGAGATCATCCATTCACCTACTCTGCGTCTCACAAAGACACGGCAGTTGGAACCAAAAATNCCTCCTCCATGCTTCACGGTGGGAACCACACATGCGGAGATCATCCATTCACCTACTCTGCGTCTCACAAAGACACGGCAGTTGGAACCAAAAATCTAAAATTTGGACTCATCAGACCAAAGGACAGATTTTCCCTGGTATAATGTCCATTGCTCGTGTTTCTTGGCCCAAGCAAATCTCTTCTTATTGGTGTCCTTTAGTAGTGGTTTCTCTGCAGCAATTTGACCATGAAGGCCTGATTCACACAGTCTCCTCTGAACAGTTGATGTTGAGATGTGCCTGTTACTTGAACTCTGTGAAGCATTTATTTGGGCTGCAATCTGAGGTGTAGTTAATTGCCGATTTCTGAGGCTGGTAACTTTACTGAACTTATCCTCTGCAGCAGAGGTAACTCTGGGTCTTCCTTTTCTGTGGCGGTCCTGATGGGGGTCAGTTTCATCATAGCGCTTGATTATTATTGCGACTGCACTTGAAGAAACTTTCAAAACTTTTTGGGTTACTACATGATTCCATATGTGTTATTTCATAGTTTTGATGTCTTCACTATTATTCTACCATGTAGAAAATAGTAAAAATAAAGAAAAACCGTTGAATGAGTAGGTGTGTCCAAATCTTGACTAGTAATGTAAGTATTCAGACCCTTTACTCAGTACTTTGTTGAAGCACCTTTGGGAGCGATTATAGCCGCAAGTCTTCTTGGGTATGACCCTACTAGCTTGGCACACCTATATTTGGGGAGTTTCTCCCAACAAAATGTGGAAAAAGTCAAATGGTCTCAATACTTTCTGAACGCACTGTATACGCTACACAGATAGGTAACATTAGCTAGCTAGCTAAACAAACAAAATCACTTCTGCATCCTCACAAACGTGCTGGCTGTAGTTGAATGCTGATGTTTAGCTGAACCATAGCTAGCACAAGCTCTTAGGCTTATACAAGCTACCTTATTAAAGTTACCTTAGAACAACCCAGGCATCATTTGATCAATTTCACGGAAGTCATTATATGAGGTAAAAGCAAATTGCGACTGAAATCGTTAATTATTCCCTGGGGAGTTGCTTCTTGTCTGGACCTCAGTGGCTTAGTGCAGTCGAGCAAAAACATCTAAATAATCACTTGAGATTTAAAGCTACAATTTCAGAATGTTACAGGCTGTTACTACAATTTCAGATAAAAACTCAATTAAAACAAGTCTAAAAAATGTGCTAAATGCCTGTACATTTGAGCTGTTTCTAAAACATTGCTATGCTATTAAAATGTTTACTGTAAGAGTGTTGGCTCAACGAGACGTTTCTGTTTACACTGCCCTGCTTAGAGGGAGGCAACTGTCCTGCGCTACCTGGTATACATTACAGTATACGTGTAGTCGAGAGTATTTTTGCGTAAAGTCTATTAAGTATGAAGAGCCTCTGTGTCTGGAGGGAGCAGCAAACCAAACTGCATTAATCACACTGGGTCTCGGTGAAGAGGTCTACAGATCAAAGACATACACAGGCTCTTCAGGGGAAACACTTTAATATGGAGATGACTGGATGGGTGCTGCCACTCCTCCACAGGCAAGGACAAATGCACAAAAGGAACACATACACACACACATTTGTGCAAATACTATCTCTGTGGCGCACATGCACACTCATACAAGAACATCTGCTGTTGCATTTACAGATTTGCTTACACACACACACACACACACACACACCACACACACACACACACACACACACACACCACACACACAACACACACACCACACCACACACACACACACACACACACACACACACACACACACACACACACTCTCTGAGCACCAGATTGACCGGTCTCAGTAATCAGTGTGCCGCTGCAATGTCGGCTCAGAGGATAAGCCCCATCTCTCTCTCCTCCCCTCCTCCTTTCATCCCTCTCTCCTCCCCTCCTTTCATCCCTCTCTCCTCCCCTCCTCCTTTCATCCCTCTCTGCTCCCCTCCTCCTTTCATCCCTCTCTCCTTACGCAGCAGTTGGATGGCTGACAGCAGTTTTTTGGGAGGACCTTGTGAGGGCCCCGCCTTCCCTCCCAAGGGCTCTGCTTTTCTTTTTACCATCGATTTACCCAGACATTGGGAGAGAGAACACACACACACACACACACACACACACACACACACCACACAGCAGGAAGAGCAAACAGTGCTAGTTGATTTCCCTCCAGCTCATAAAGCCTTAGAGGATGTCACCATTGTGTTATTAATATGTTTCTGACATATTATTCATATGTGGAACATACAACACTCATCCCTGATTGAGTGATGGTTGTGTTGCAGCACGTAACCAGACTATTTTGGGCCATGTGACTTGCCATCCTGACATGTTGTTTTCCCCGTACCAGGAGAGGAATGGCACCTCTGTGAAAATTACATTTTGACATGTGGGTGGGTGCGTGAATGAATGTGTTTGTGTGTGTGTTTGTCCATTTGCGCACATGCGTTTGTGTGTGACAGTGACAAACCATCTTTCTTTTTCTGCAACATTCTGAGCAGCAGTAGTCAATGTGAACACCAGGTCCAAGTTGAACAGAGGAACCGAACTGTTTGAAACGGGTGATCACAGAAACCACACGATGACTGAATGAGTGTTATGCCACTGCCGGTGCTCTCCACAGTGTATAATCCACAGGCTTTGTTTTGAACTGGGCCTTCCTGCCTGCTTGGACAGAGCCCTCATGAGACTAACCCTAAACCACAAAGCATGCTGGGGTTTCTGTAGCTTGCTGACCTGGGGATTATTCAAAGGGATACAATGTTTAGAACTTTACAGATACATAATGCATAGATAGAGGTTAGTGATACACCGATATGATATTTTGGGTCGATATCCGATATTTTCCTTGCCCCCCCAAAAAACAATACTGATACCGATAACCGATATAAAAAAAAATTGCGGCCTTTTAACCATTCTAGTACAGTTAAATAGTTAACACACACACATGGACACAGCGGTCTAAGGCACTGCATCGCAGTGCAAGAGGCATTACTACAGTCCCTGGTTCGAATCCAGGCTGTATCACATCCGGCCTAAATGGGAGTCCCATAGGGCGGCGTACAATTGGCCCAGCGTCGTCCGGGGTAGGCCGTCATTGTAAATAAGAATTTGTTCTTAACTGACTTGCCTAGTTAAATAAAGGTTACACACACACACACACACACACACATATATACACCCCCCCCCCCCCCACTGACCAAAAAGTGATTTTGTTGGCATTTACGTATGTTCCCATGACCAGTAAACATAATCAAAATCTTTTTCTTTCACTTACCTGCTGTGCTGTTTCGTTGTTCATTTGTTCAGGTCGTTTTATTCTCAACCATGATTGTATCTTATATGTCAAGCAGTGAAGTTTCAGCTCTGTCTGTCCGTGGCCTCTCTCCTCGGTGCGCACTGTCACTGTGTCCGTTTCCATCTTGTCCAGCTGTGTATGTAACATTTCACATATGTTTCACATTTGTTTCTGCATCGAAGTAGCAGTCCTTGATGCTATGACACAGTAAATCAAATCAAATTTTATTAGTCACATGCGCCGAATACAACAGTGATGCTTACTTATGAGCCCCTAACCAACAATGCAGTTAAAAAAGATATATATATATATACAGTGGGGAGAACAAATATTTGATACACTGCCGATTTTGCAGGTTTTCCTACTTACAAAGCATGTAGAGGTCTGTCATTTTTATCATAGGTACACTTCAACTGTGAGAGACGGAATCTAAAACAAATCCAGAAAATCACATTGTATGATTTTTAAGTAATAAAAATTAGCAATTTCGAACCTTAAAGCCGGCGCTCTTCTATTTTCAACCCTAGCGCCAGGATTGGTAATTTACCGGTCTTACAGTGGGGCAAAAAAGTATTTAGTCAGCCACCAATTGTGCAATTCTCCCACTAAAAAGATGAGAGAGGCCTGTAATTTTCATCATAGGTACACTTCAACTATGACAGACAAAATGAAGAAAAAAATCCGAAAATCACATTGTAGGATTCTTTATGAATTTATTTGCAAATTATGGTGGAAATAAGTATTTGGTCAATAACAAAAGTTTATCTCAATACTTTGTTATATACCCTTTGTTGGCAATGACAGAGGTAAACGTTTTCTGTAAGTCTTCACAAGGTTTTCACACACTGTTGCTGGTATTTTGGCCCATTCCTCCATGCAGATCTCCTCTAGAGCAGTGATGTTTTGGGGCTGTTGCTGGGCAAACACGGACTTTCAACTCCCTCCAGACTTTCTATGGGGTTGAGATCTGGAGACTGGCTAGGCCACTCCAGGACCTTGAAATGCTTCTTACGAAGCCACTCTTCGTTGCCCGGGCGGTGTGTTTGGGATCATTGTCATGCTAAAAGACCCAGCCACGTTTCATCTTCAATGCCCTTGCTGATGGAAGGGGTTTTCACTCAAAATCTCACGATACATGGCCCCATTCATTCTTTCCTTTACACGGATCAGTCGTCCTGGTCCCTTTGCAGAAAAACAGCCCCAAAGCATGATGTTTCCACCCCATGCTTCACAGTAGGTATGGTGTTCTTTGGATGCACCTCGGCATTCTTTGTCCTCCAAACACGACGAGTTGAGTTTTTACCAAAAAGTTATATTTTGGTTTCATCTGACCATATGACATTCTCCCAATCTTCTTCTGGATCATCCAAATGCTCTCTAGCAAACTTCAGACGGGCCTGGACATGTACTGGCTTAAGCAGGGGGACACGTCTGGCACTGCAGGATTTGAGTCCCTGGCGGCGTAGTGTGTTACTATGGTAGGCTTTGTTACTTTGGTCCCAGCTCTCTGCAGGTCATTCACTAGGTCCCCCTGTGTGGTTCTGGGATTTTTGCTCACCGTTCTTGTGATCATTTTGACCCCACGGGGTGAGTCTTTGCGTGGATCCCCAGATCGAGGGAGATTATCAGTGGTCTGTATGTCTTCTATTTCCTAATAATTGCTCCCACAGTTGATTTCTTCAAACCAAGCTGCTTACCTATTGCAGATTCAGTCTTCCCAGCCTGGTGCAGGTCTACAATTTTGTTTCTGGTGTCCTTTGACAGCTCTTTGGTCTTGGCCATAGTGGAGTTTGGAGTGTGACTGTTTGAGGTTGTGGACAGGTGTCTTTTATACTGTAACAAGTTCAAACAGGTGCCATTAATACAGGTAATGAGTGGAGGACAGAGGAGCCTCTTAAAGAAGAAGTTACAGGTCTGTGAGAGCCAGAAATCTTGCTTGTTTGTAAGGTGACCAAATACTTATTTTCCACCATAATTTGCAAATAAATTCATTACAAATCCTACAATGTGATTTTCTGGATTTTTTTTTCTCATTTTGTCTGTCATAGTTGATGTGTACCTATGATGAAAATTACAGGCCTCTCTCATCTTTTTAAGTGGGAGAACTTGCACAATTGGTGACTGACTAAATACTTTTTTGCCCCACTGTATATGAGCTTGCTTGTGCTGAGGTGGGAGGGTTGGCAATATCTGAGGTGTGTCCTGAAAAGTGCGCCAAAGTGCACATTTTAGTATGCTCTGGTGGGATATTTAAGACCAACAGGAAGCTGGTCTTAGCAGTAACACGGTTGGTTATGGCATGGATATTGACAATGGAAGCACAGCCTATCCAGCCGTGATGCACAGTGCCCATTTGTACACGGAACAAGAAAGATGTGCTTTTTGTGCCCGTAAACCTCGTATTTAAAAACGGTTTTGTTTCGTTTGATTAAAAACCAGGTAGTTTTTTGTTGTCATTCCCAATACATTCGCCAAGTAGTCAAGACTATCAGTAAAGGGTTTGGCTCGTGAGACCACTTTGAAATAAATCTTAATCACCATAGCTTTATTAAAAGATCAAGTTTGGCAGCAGCAAAACAGTGAGCAGACATCACCTTTTTATCTATGTAGGCTATTACATTATTTTAACCAGCTCCTGTTATTATTTTGGTTGAGTAAAAAAACCTCCATGTAGGCTTTATGCCCATCATTGAACGAGAGATGAGATAATCCGGTGACACTCATATTTTCCTGTAACAATTGCTTGTTTTCCGTTTCGTTTGATAACAAAACAAACCCTTAGTAGTAGAGGTCGACAGATTAATCGGCATAGCTTTCATAACAATCGGTATTTCGGCCTTTTTGGATGCCGATTATGGGCGATTACATTGCAATCCACAAGGAAACTGCGTGGCAGGCTGACCACCTGTTACGCGAGTGCAGCGTCAAAAAGGACCTTGTGGCTGCAAGGAGCCAAGGTAAGTTTGCTAGCTAGCATTAAACTTATCTTATAAAAAACAATCAATCTTCACATAATCACTAGTTAACTACACATGGTTGATGATATTACTAGGTTAACTAGCTTGTCCTGCGTTGCATATAATCAATGCAGTGCCTGTTAATTTATCATCGAATCACAGCCAACTTCGCCAAAAGGGTGATGATTTAACAAAAGCGCATTTGCGAACAAAATCACAATCGTTGCACAAATGTACCTAACCATAAACATCAATGCCTTTCTTAAAATCAATACACAGAAGTATATTTTTTAAACCTGCATATTTAGTTAAAATAAATTCATGTTAGCAGGCAATATTAACTATGGAAATTGTGTAACTTCTCTTGCGTTCAGTGCAAGCAGTCAGGGATATGGAACAGTTTGGGCAGTCTGGCTCATTGTGAACTGTGAACTAATTAGCCAGAATTAAACATAACTATGGCATAATATTGAAGGTTGTGCAATGTAACAGCAATATTTAGACTTAGGGTTGCCACCCGTTCCATAAAATACGAAACGGTTCCGGATTTCACTGAAAGAATAAATGTTTTGTTTTCGAAATTCTAGACCAAAGGCTCATATTTCTGTGTTTATTATATTATAATTAAGTCTATGATTTGATATTTGATAGAGCAGTCTGACTGAGCGGTGGTAGGCAGCAGCAGGCTCGTAAGCATTCATTCAAACAGCACCTTACTGCGTTTTGCCAGCAACTCTTAGCAATGCTTGAAGCACAGCTCTGTTTATGACTTCAAGCCTATCAACTCCCGAGATTAGGCTGGTAATACTAAAGTGCCTTTAAGAACATCCAATAGTCAAAGGTATATGAAATACAAATGGTATAGAGAGAAATAGTTGACGCGTCATAATTCCTATAATAACTACAACCTAAAACTTCTTAACATGGAATATTGAAGAACTGGGAATATTGAACCACCAGCTTTCATATGTTCTCATGTTCTGAGCAAGGAACTTAAACGTTAGCTTTTTTACATGGCACATATTGCACTTTTACTTTCCTGTGTTTACTGTGTTTTTGTGTTATTTAAACCAAATTGAACATGTTTCATTATTTATTTGAGACTAAATAGATTTTATTTATGTATTGTATTAAGTTAAAATAAAAGTGTTCATTGTTCATTCAGTTTTGTTGTAATCGTCATTATTACAAATACTGTATATATCTAAAAGTCGGCCGATTAATCGGTATCGGATTTTTTTGGTCCTCCAATAATCGGTATCGGCGTTGAAAAATCATAGTCAGTCGACCTCTACTTAGTAGGCTACCCTTACCTTTCTATAATGCTGGTTCAACAGCAAAGCGTATGGTCATTTATCCATATAGTGGTCTACTCGTGACATTATTGCCAGCGTTCTTTTGCATTTCTCACAGTTAACATAAGCCTACCTGCAGTGCGTACTCCATTCGACTTGTATCCATCCCCATTTCCCAAAGAGCGCCTTTGTCCGGTTACCAAAGACTCGCTCCTCCAAACAAAATTGTTTCTGTATAACGCCATATCAACGGTAGGCCTGGCTATATCTTGCTTATTGAGAACGTGCCTTACACATACAATGCAATTTACGGGAGCCTAGTATTTTTTATTTGAAGAGAATTGCAATGTGTAAAGGCCTATATTAGTTAAAGCCAATTACAACAATATTGACTGTCAACACTCCAAACATATTGAGCAAACACTGGATGTTATTATATATATATGTTTTTTACTGTAGCTGTCACTCGTTACTGTAGGCTATGCTATTTAATAAACTGTAGTATCAATCCACAATGGACTAGGACGACAATATTCCGTCCCCCAGCCGAATTGGACTTGATGACAAAGCAAAGACTGTCAATAACCTACAGAACTTGAGACAAACACATGCAGTATAAGCCTTGGAACTCCTTAATTGAACAGTGTTCATTCATCAAAACCCAGCCCTTTCGCGCCACCGCCAGCTATTGCACTCATAATAACGGCTGTGAAAATAACAAAAATATTCCTGACACACCCTCGGACCTATAGCGCTACCGCCAGCACTTAAATGTACTATTGTGTTTGGTATGTTAAAATAGAGCCCCTACAGTCTTGACTGAAAAGGTGGTTAGCCTTGTGTACTGGGCAGAGGGAGCGGGCTTGGCCCATGGAGTCAGCCCTGTCAATCACACTGTGTCTGCCTCGGGTTAGGGTGACACACACATCAGGGAGGCAGGGCATGAGCCTCTGATCTGAGGTTTACTACCCCACAGACCCACCTCCGGATCATTAAAGGCAGCCACACACACACACTATACCTCACTGGCACAGAAATACAATTCACGGGTGTAGTTCACAGTGCCGCAACTGTTACCCACCTGAGAACCATTAGCAGTGCGCACACATACACACACACACACACACCTCCCTGGGGTTCCTGTGTGAGGCAGGGCTGCCACCTCCTGCATTCCTGAGAGGAACTCGTCTCACATTGTCAGAGCTGTGGCCTCCAGGGTCTTTCTCTCAATCCCCCCCTCTCTCTTTCTCACTCATTAACCTTTATCAAACAGTAACTCCCTGCAGGTCTCCTTGGCAAAGCTTGACTGAACACATACCTATCCACGCTACCACACTCTTACATAAACCACCCTAGCACAAAGAACTAGAGCCCTGCACGGGCATGAATGTTCAGCCCGAGCCCTACCCATACTCAACGTTCAGGCCCTACCCAGGCCTGATTACTTATGCCAAATGTACCCATGCCTGATTTGCTTCTGCCCTGTCCAAACCCAAAATCAGAAATAACTTCAATTGTTAGTATTCATTAGCTGCTCGTCTCTGTCTGTCCTCCCCCTCCCTGCGCTGCATGCGCTCTTCTGCTGGTCTGCCCGTGTGAGTATCCATAGCAATGACTCCGCCTTGGGCTGCTCAATGACGAGACGCAAAGCAGTTAGCTGTTGTGAAATCACCTCTCCTGTCGACTCGGACAATGTTCTGGTCTTAAATTTGATGAGGTTGAAGCACTTCTGACACTGCCACTTAATAATCTGAACGGAGTTGTTATTTCCTGTAGGATTCAGAAGAGGAGAAAGTCCACAGTTCAAGTTATGTAGCTAGTCTCAATTAGCCTAGCTAACGTTAGCTAGCTAGCTAGCCAGCTTTACTATCTTATTGTAGCTAATGTTATAATACGGTTATGTCTACTCTAGTGTCATGCTTGTTGCCATTTCCTACACTTCTGTTTGTCAAGTTGAAGTACATCAATACAGGCCTAACAGATTGCAATAAAATGTACTTTCCCTCTTTTGAGTTGCTAGAGGCCAAATACATCTGTGATACCTGGCTATGCAAAGATATGCTTTGGAGGTATGAACTTTCCCTGAGGTGAACTATCTAGAACAGGGATGGGCAACTGGCAGCCCGCCAGTTGGGGTCTCAGCTTACTGTTGAGAGTTAGAATAGTAGAATATATAAAGGTGCAATTTTGAAATTTGGTTGTGCGGTTGTGTGTCAGCAGTTTTTCTCTTGTTATGTCAGTCACTGACAACTTTAGATTGGTAAGTTAGTCTAGCCAGCTATCTACACTTGTAATAATCATGGTCGAATTACCAACCGGGGGGGGGGGGGCCCATTGATTTACTTAGTCACTCTCGCTCAGATATCATATTAAAAACAACAACATTTCTCTCCACCTAATGGCAAAATGTGCAGAATTGCATGAAATTAGCTTTAAAACTGAAAAATGTTCTCTGCACCATGGGAAAATGTGTCGAATTTCGGCAAACTTTTCTCTCAAGAGGGCCGCTAAAATGTGTTGCTCGCAAAAAAATTGCATGTGTGGGTATAGATGTAGGCACGCAGACCTGCGAGCCACTGCGGCCCCCACCCCCATCAAAGTTACCCATCCCCGATCTAGAATATATAGAACACTTGTGTGTAATGAGTCCAGTGTCAGGGGTAATGATAGACACTGTGGTGCACAGTACAGTGCTGTTGATTGTGTGGGCCGGGCTGGTAGTGAACCAGACCAGGAGGAATGTTGAAGAAACCATCTCACTTAGATTAACATCACAGCTGGACACTTGGCCTGTTGTCATCATCAACTGGCCCACAGTCAGTCACACAACCAGCGGGACTCTACAGCACATTTTCATTTGAGACGTATTTTGTTTCAGCTTTCGCTGCTGCATACTGCCGTTATTTTGGGTGGGAATTATCGGATGGCCACTTCCTTTTTAAATCAGCACTAGAAAAAAAAAAAGGATAAGAAAAATATTGTTGCTGTTGGTCCGTCCCATTATTTTCAAAGCACCCCAAAGAGTTTGTGAGAATTTAAAACCTGTCTTGGACGTATACTTACAGTATATTGATTGTAGTGTGCCTTGAAACATTGTGAACAGGTTACATACGGAACAGGTTACATACGGAACAGGTTACATACGGAACAGGTTACATACGGAACAGGTTACATACTGAACAGGTTACATACTGAACAGGTTACATACTGAACAGGTTACATACTGAACAAGTTACATACTGAACAGGTTACATACTGAACAGGTTACATACGGAACAGGTTACATACGGAACAGGTTACATACGGAACAAGTTACATACTGAACAGGTTACATACTGAACAGGTTACATACGGAACAAGTTACATACTGAACAACAGGTTACATACTGAACAGGTTACATACTGAACAACAGGTTACATACTGAACAGGTTACATACTGAGCTACAAGGCACAGTCTTCTCCTCCTCCTCTGAGTGAGCTGTTGAGTGGGTTGGGGGAGAGCTGCAGTTCATGGTCACCAGATAAAAGGAGTCCACCCTTTGAAGTAAGGTCCCGCTGTCTCTAGTCCTGTGTGGCTCAGTTGGTAGAGCATGGGGCTTGCAATGCCAGGGTTGTGGGTTTGATTCCCACTGGGGACCTGTACGAAAAAGTATGTATGGTGGCATCCGGTAGACTGCAAAATCCAAGTGTAAAGACATTATCCACTTTTAATGAGTTTAGCGGTGGGCCCGGCACCATGGAACTGTCACAGGGAACCACCTGCTTGTAATTTCAGCCATCATGTTATGTGTGAACAGGCCTTTGATAAACAACATGGAGAAAAAGGCTGTGTCAGCTGTCTGTGCAGATCAGTAGAAACAAAAACAGAAGTGGTGGTGCAGAAAATGGGAAGCTGTGTGTTATACAGGGCCTCAGGCACACACACACACACACACACACACACACATATATGCGCACACACACACACACACACACATATACACACACACACATATATACACACACACACACACACACACACATATATATATATACACACAAACACAATTACAACTATACCACACATATAATAATGAATTTATTCTGAATCGCACACGACACAACAACATATATACTTACATAAGCACACCACACATCCATCCCACACCACACAAACTATAATTATACACCACACAACACACACAAACAAACATATACCAAAACCACAAATCATACACACAGACAGCACACATCACATATCCACCATACACCATATAATACACACTTAACACACATCACATCAAAGACAGAAGCCAACAGATATAAAACATACACAACACACACAGACAACCCACACACCGTACCCACACAAGACAGACAGAACAAAAGACAGCAACATATACAACACACATACAATATAATACACACATGCCTCATTGAACCACACTAACACACAATACACAAACACAACACACACAGATATAAAACATTACACACACACATACACGCCACAAACACACATATCACACACAACGCATAAAACCAGACACATAACACATACCATAATACACACATACACAAATCCAAAACACACACTATACATACACACATAACATACATAAACACACCACATTTACACACACATACACGAGACAGATATAACACGACACACACACAGACACAAACACACACACAGACACAGACAGAACAACACAACATATTACACATACACATCTACTACACACACACAGAGCACCAACATTACATACACACATACACAGACACACACACAATATAACACACACACAACACATACACATACACACACACACACACACACACATACACAGCCACAAACACACATATACACACACACGGATACATAACTACAACACAGACACAGACAGACAAAACAACAATATAAACCAACATACACACATACACAGCACAGACCAACAAACATATACAACATGCACACATACAATCCACTACACAAGACACAACACATATAAACACACAATAGCAGTACACAACACACATATAACACACAATATTACAAACAGACACGCACACACAATAATACACACTAACACAGACACACACAGATATAAACACACACACAAAGACACAAACACATACACACACGCACACACACACAAAACAACACACACACACACACACACACAGACACAGACACGGACACAGACAGACACAAACACACATATACACACAATACATACAAACACAACACACCACACACATATACACAACACAAACTCACGAACAACATCAGATATAAAACCATCGACACTCAAGAACAAACCCAGCCATAACACAACATATACACACCACAAAGACAACATCCACATACATACACACATACACACACATACACAGATACAAACACACACACACACTACCACACGGTTGGCTGGGGCCTGTCAGAGGCCAGTCCTGTTGAAGTTAAACTGGGAGGTTGTTTATAGAGAGAGTCACTGCACACAAACATACACATTCATTGAGTCACACACACACACATACACTCAGAGATGTGCTACATGCCGTAAGAAGGACAGAAGGCCTGCTGAACCAGAACAGTGACCACCCCTCCCCTAGAATGTGACATCCGAGGTCAGAATTCCTCATATCTGTTTTCTATCTGCTCAGTAAAGAACATGATGGCTTTTCTGGAGTTTTGGGGATTTATTTAAAGATTTGTAGAAAGTAATTAAAGGTTCTATTAAAAGTTCTATTTAATTGTTTTCCCAATTGGCAGTTTGGAACTGATCGGTGTGTTGTGGCTAATTCCTTCAGGGTCATGACTTGGGTCCTGACTGGAAACATTGACTTACTTCTTTTTTCGGACAAAAATAACTCTCCCAAACCTACACAACACAACTCATAATGCTTTTGGAACTCGGCTACTTTTCTGTAAAACCAGTTGACATAGTAACAGTCCTAACCCCGGATGTCGTAGATGAGGAAAGGGTGTGACAGGAAAGGGTGTGGCCTACATGAGAGAGGTCACAGCATAACGAGAGCACCGGCGTGACCTCATTTCCTCCCACACAGGCACGCCCCAGGAAGTATCTGAGAAGCCAATTACCTCATTGGACAGACTGTGTGACCTCAACCCCCGGTTGTCGGTTGTGACCGCAACCCAAATGGCAGGCCTACCACGGAAAATAAATGGTATCGAGCTGCCCGACAGTTGTTTTGGCGCCACAAGGACGTTGCAATTTAGGACAGCCCAGTTCATGTGCCACTTTTCCCCTCAGGAAAACACTGTTGTTGCAGCCGGGCAAACATTGACCAATGACCACAGTTGTCTGGGTCCTTCCAGTCCCTCATTCGGGTCCAAGGATGTCTGTGTCCAGAAGTGCTGTACTGTATCTACAGTGTTTGGAAAAACTCTACATTTGTTTGAAGGGATTTTTCAGAGGACAGGCAAGGAGAAGACCGCAGCACTAATTTAATTCGATACTAACCTTCACTTTTATACTGTACTTGTGGGTGACCCTTGCATCCCTTGTAGGTCTGGTCCCTGGCTTGGCGCAGTGCCCAGGGTGACTGCAGTAAGCTGATAGGAAAACCCACACACCACTTAGGCTGCAGCACACGCTAAATAGTGCACTTGCAGTATCTACCATGTCTGTCATGTCAACACGTACGAGTGCCACTTAGAGAACCCGCAAAGGTGATGACCTACCACGTCCATAGATTACGATGGGCATTACGTCAGGTTTGGCGCATTGTCTGCTATTGTGGCTGCTTTTGTGACAGGTGGCCATTTTGAAATGCTCTTAAAGGGGCAGTGCAGTCAAACATATTTTGCCCATACTATGAGCTCGAAATATCACTTTGAAATTGTGATTATGCCCATTTAGTGTTATAGCTTTTAGGAGAAAAATGCCTGGAATTTCAGCCTGTTCAGGTAGGATGGAGTTTTTGTCTCACAGCATGACATCACAATCTGATCTGATTATTCTGACCAATGACGTCATCTTTTATTTGCATTTATAAACCGAGTGGATCGAGCCCTGAATGCTGATTGACTTAAAGCCGTGGAATATCAGACCGTATACCATGGGCATGACCCAATTAAATTTTTTCTACTGGTCTAAATTACTAACCAGTTTATAATAGCAATAAGGCACCTCTGGGTTTGTGGTATATGGCCAATATACCATGGCTACGGGTTGTATCCAGGCACTCCGCGTTGCGTTGTGCGTAAGAACACCCCTTAGCCGTGGTATATTGGCCGAATACCACACCTCCTCGGGCGTTATTGCTTAAATATATCCTCCTACTTTGAAGGGGTTAGCCGGGTAGGCTCTCTAGAGTCTAGACCAGGGGTACTCAACTCTTACCCTACGAGGTCTGGAGCCCGCTGGTTTTCTGTTCTACCTGATCATTTATTGCACCCACCTGGTGTCCCAGGTCTAAATCAGTTCCTGATTAGAGGGAAAGAATAAAAAACAGGAGTGGAACTTGCTTCAAGGTCCGGAGTTTAACATGTGGGGTCTATACGATCTTATCCGCCAATCAGGGCTGTGTATGTAAATATATTTAAATTTATATCAACACACCCACACGATCAGACTGAGCATTTCAATGGCAAAAGGAGGCTCAGGATTAAATTATACCAAAAATATATTTTTTGTTATTCTCATGAAATAAACACACACAGTGATTTATTAGACATGCAGCGACAATTTATATATGCAATTAAAAAGACCTTTGATTCACCTACGTGTGCTGTCAGATACAATAGTGATCTGTTGCAGCAGAACATAGAGGATTAACCTTCTATGGCCTTATGTCATCCAGCGGGGACACACACACACACACATTGCCACATCAGCCAGAGTACTAGACGTCCCATGGGCCATTTGTTGGTCAGACCGCACAATAGAAAGCCTGGCTTTCCTTTGGTTTCCTTCCTTTGTTGAAACAAAATGGTTTCCGAGTGGCCACACCAAATTGTATTCAAGAGGTTAATGGTAGAATCTGAGCCAGAAATGCAGCAACAACCTTTGGGAAGTTTTCTTAGAGCTCTAGCAATTTAGCCAATTACATTTCAACAACAGTTATTGTAAATAAGAATTTGTTCTTACCTGACTTGCCAGATTAAATAAAAAATATCTAACTTTGCATCTGCACTGTTCTTCAGGTAAAATGTTCAGTGGAAATGGGTAAAAGTCGTCCTTGTACATATAGTGTATGTTGTTTTTTTACTATACAATCGTTGGTTTTCGTTTGGCTTCTATTTTAAAGTGAAGAATTGGAGTCTCGGCATCACTCTGTTGCCCTGCAATTGCCTGTATTCTACTGCTGCTTACAGAAAACTCCCATGTAGACTGTTTGAGTCTTACACTCAGATTGTCACTTTAAAATGTATGCCAAACAAAATCCATTGATTTCAAAGTTGAACAAACCATACAAGTCTAAGCACAAGGACTACTACTTAAACTAATGAAAATGTACCCCCTTTTTCTCCCCAATTTCGTGATTACAATCTTGTCTCATCGCTGCAACTCCCCAACAGGCTCGGGAGAGGCGAAGGTCGAGTCATTTGTCCTCCGAAACATGACTCGACCTTCAACAACCCGGAAGCCGGCTGCACCAATGTGTCGGAGGAAACACCGTTCAACTGATGACTGATGTCAGCCTGCAGGCGCCCGGCCCGCCACAAGGATTCGCTAGAGCACAATGAGCCAAGTAAAGCCCTTGCAGCCAAACCCCCCCCTAACCCGGACGACGCTGGGCCAATTGTGTGCCGCCCTATGGGACTCTCGGTCACGGCCGGATCGAACCCCAGGCTGTAGTGACGCTGCAACAATGCAAAGCCTTAGACCGCTGCGCCGCTCGGGAGGCCCCCACAAGGACTACTTTTAACAATTTACACAGAGAATTTGACAAACACATTTACTTGATACCAAACTTTGCGTCTGCACTGTTAAAAGTGGTCCTTGTGCATAGAGTTGTATGGTTTGTTAAACTTTGAAATCAATGGCTTTTGTTTGGCCTACATTTTACAGTGAAAAGTCTAAGCGTAATTGCGTTACCGTGGAATTACACATATGTAAAAACAGACACTGTAAAGTCAGACACTGTAAAACCAGTTCTGCGCCTCTATACTATAGCAATCTGCCATTGACTCGACGTTATACCATTGACTGGGCTATCAAATGAAATGTCACTGAAAAGGTTATACCTATAATGTGTTAAAGCGTCTGCATGCTTCCCATCCGAAACAGTTTTCATATATTATGATGGAATTTTGAGTATTCTTTTCCCCGTTTTGGTCTTTGGCAAGGTTTTTTTGGGCTGTTCGTGCACAAATGTTTCCTTCGGGAGGCAAGCCGAAGTTTGGAGCCGAAGTCTACGCCCCTTCTTCGGTCATTGGTCAACAATAAGGATTCATCAATGAAATGTTTTTAAGGGAGGCACAAGCCGAAACGAAGCATTTCGGAAGCCTATAGGCATTGTCACCTCCCAGACTGTCCAGTAGATGGAGCTCCTGACGTGTTATGCTGTATATACACACAGACAGCTCTGTGAAAAGAGAGAGAGACAGAGAGTGAGAGGGCCCCACCATACAGATAGTAAGTAGCCCTACAATGAGCTCTGTCACTTCACACTGTACAAGTGCACTGGCTGGTCACTTAAACTCTTTATTTATGTACGTCCACAATTTGAAAGTGTTCAGGGAAGGAAAGATGCAGAGAGTAGAGAAGGATTTAAAAGAGAGGGATGAAGAGAGATGGAGAGTGGTGCAGGCCAGGTTAGATACACTGTCCAGGATGTGTATTATGGCTGGGAGGGAGGGAGGTTTTGCTGGAGCGTGTGCTGCTCTGCTCTGTTCTGCCCTAACCCTAATCCCTCTCTCTGATACACCATTGGCACATGCTATTCTAATCTCCCTGATTGAGGAAGGCAGAGGGAGGAGGGGTTGGAGTAAAAAGGGAATAATGGAGGAGAGATTATAGGAGAGCGAGGGAGAGGAACGGAGAGGAGGAATGGTAAGGCTTAGCCTGTGGGGAAATGAAAATGGAGAAAGAGAGCGCGAAAGTGAGAGAGAGAGAGCGTTAGAGAGGGATAGGGGACCGGGGGACCACTGATCAGGATTATAACCTGTCATTACCCCTCCCTTTGACGTCGGTGAAAGATGACACCATATGACTCTGCAGATTCTCGCAGCTTCCGGGGTCAGATGACCCTAGAGCTGTGTCTTTCTCTCTGGCCTGATCAGCAGCCAGCCTTTCCCCTGTCTGCCTGTCTGCCTGCCTGTCTGCCTGCCTGCCTGTCTGCCTGCCTGCCCTAGTGCTACAGCAGCCTAGAGTGTGCTGTTCTCTCGTTGGGAACATCCGTGGATGTCCCAGATTATTGGGTTTGTGTGGGCCTAGCAGAGAGGCCTTGTGGCCCAGAAGGACATTACATTACAGGCAGGTTAGATAGAGAGACAGCTGGAACCTCAGGAGGCCTGCTTGCTGGCTCTATCTGATTCTGGTTGGGAGAATTCATGAATGATGCATCTGCTAAGTATCAAACATGACTTGTTGGTACAGTTAAAATGTAACACACTGATGTAAGAAATTATATTGTAACTATTTTATTACCTCAAACTGTATGTGTATTCTGTGTGTGTATAAAAGTGTATGTGCATGTTTCTCCTGCGGTATATATTTTGGCATTTGTCAAATGTTTCATCCATCCTAAACTGTCCTACCTGGATCCCATTTGAATTCCGTATCTAACCTTACACCACTGCTTGTCTCTGTCTCCCCCCTCAGAACCATGGCAGAGCTGGACCTGAGCCTGAGCGATGCTCTGATGGACAGTGTGCCCCAGGCTGGCCCGGAGGACCTGGTGGAGAGGGACTTTGTGGCCCAGCTGGAGGCCGAGGCTTTTGACGACCAGGTGGGCGAGACTGTGGGCAAGACGGACTACATCCCCCTGCTGGACAACGACGGGAACAGGGCAGGTGAGCTGACTGGAGGGGACGGGGTTAGGGGGATGAGGGGAAGGAGGGAGGAGGGAGGTCATTGAGCTCAGTCACTAACACAATCATAGGTCATAAGTGAAGGTGAGCAAAAGGGGTTGGTTGATCGATGACAATGGGAATATGAATGAACACCTGCCATGCTACCCGACTATATGTAAACTTATTAACCTACAGTGGATGACCTCAGACTGATGCACCGCTGGGCTTATCACTGTACATCCATCCTAACCAGGGGGCAGTGCTTAGTGAAGGGATATGTAAGACTCTCTCTGGGTAATGCAGGATGATGTGTAAGACTCACTCTTCTCTCTGGGTAATGCAGGGTGATGTGTAAGGCTCACTCTTCTCTCAGAGTAATGCAGGGTGATGTGTAAGACTCACTCTTCTCTCTGGGTAATGCAGGGTGATGTGTAAGGCTCACTCTTCTCTCTGGGTAATGCAGGGTGATGTGTAAGACGCACTCTTCTCTCAGGGTAATGCAGGGTGATGTGTAAGACTCAGGGTAGTGCAGGGTGATGTGTAAGACTCACACTCTTCCCTCAGGGTAGTGCAGGGTGATGTGTAAGACTCACACTCTTCTCTCGGGATAATGCAGGGTGATGTGAAAGACTCACACTCTTCTCTCAGGGTAATGCAGGGTGATGTGAAAGACTCACACTCTTCTCTCAGGGTAATGCAGGGAAAGACTCACACTCGTCTCTCAGAGTAATGCAGGGTGATGTGAAAGACTCACACTCTTCTCTCAGAGTAATGCAGGGTGATGTGAAAGACTCACACTCTTCTCTCAGGGTAATGCAGGGTGATGTGAAAGACTCACACTCTTCTCTCAGGGTAATGTGCTTGGCTTTTATTGTTCCCATCTCCATCAATGACTTCCTCCCATCTATTCTTCCTTCCTGGGAGAGATGAGCGAGAGAAAGACAGAAAGAGAGCTCTACAAATCTTCTTTTATATCTATTACCCATGTATGTTTCTGTAATTGTACTGTATGTGTGTGTGTGTCTGTCTATAATTTGATTATGATGTGTCCAAGTCTGTAAATTGTTATGTCTGATATTTGTCTGAAACATTTTTCCCCGCTGCTGTTGTCTTGGTTGGATCAGGTATCTCTTGAAAAACCTATTTGATCTCAATTAGACTAACCCGGATGAATGAAGGTTAAACGAACAATACGTGCAGCCAGGCGTCTTAGAGTTTCACATGCTGTATGAGCAGATCATGCATGTTCTAATGAAATGTACCCCAGGATTAGTCCTTAGCGTATGGGCTTCACCATCTACACCCGACCGATACCACCGTTAATCCATGGTATTGAATGTGCGGATAGCTGCCAACGTCTAATCTCACTTTAATTCAGACCTCCGTGGTTTCTGGGAAGGGCTGCCGTAATTAGGCACGTAACTAGGCCCAACGGTGTAGGAAAACTATAATCCTAAAAGTGAGAAGAAGCGTGTGTGTGACGTTACATGACTTTATGTAAGCAGCTCCAGATAAGAGACTGATGAAGCCAGACAGAGCTGGACAAGGCCTGCCTTTTTGGGTCTGACGGTGTGTCACTCCAGCGGCTGCGGCCTGATTTTAGTGGAGCGTTTGTGTGTGGGTCCAGCAGACTGTGACTCAGCTGTAGGCCACGTCTCTTGTCCAGACAGTCTGTCCAGAGTTGCAGACTGTGTGTGGGCAGTTTTCCATGATGGCCAACTTCAGAAGTACCTTAGGCAGAAATTAAGTGTTGGTTCCAGCTGACGCACCAACACGCCTTGTTGGTGTGTGTCCAATCAGAAAACGAATAGGTAGTTCGGCTATGTGGTGTGTGTGTGTGTGTGTGTGTGTTGTGTGTGTGTGTGTGTGTGTGTGTGTGTGTGTGTGTGTGTGTGTGTGTGTGTGTGTGTGAGCAGATGCCGACTCTGTGTTGGAGAATGGCGAGCAGGACGCCCAAGGGGCACAAAAACCTGGTAAGAGTTGATTCCCAGAATTTTCCACTCTGTCCCCGGCCACTCTGAACATACCACCTGATCATTCTCATGCACCTCGCCCGTCACGCCTCTTTCTCGTCCTTTACTTCCTGCTTCCTGTGTCCTCGTCATTTGCTTGAGTTATTTCTCTTTTTGAGTGTTTTGACTGTGTGTGGTTGGGTTGGCTCCATTCTTACTTGTATAGTCAACCAAGGACTTTCAGGGCAGGATGTGTAAGGTTAGTTATATATTGGTAGGCCAGGATGTGTAAGGTTAGTTATATATTGGTTGTCCAGGATGTGTAAGGTTAGTTATATATTGGTAGTCCAGGATGTGTAAGGTTAGTTATATATTGGTAGTCCAGGATGTGTAAGGTTAGTTATATATTGGTAGTCCAGGATGTGTAAGGTTAGTTATATATTGGTAGTCCAGGATGTGTATGGTTAGTTATATATTGGTAGTCCAGGATGTGTAAGGTTAGTTATATATTGGTAGTCCAGGATGTGTATGGTTAGTTATATATGGTAGTCCAGGATGTGTAAGGTTAGTTATATATTGGTAGTCCAGGATGTGTAAGGTTAGTTATATATTGGTAGTCCAGGATGTGTATGGTTAGTTATATATTGGTAGTCCAGGATGTGTAAGGTTAGTTATATATTGGTAGTCCAGGATGTGTATGGTTAGTTATATATTGGTAGTCCAGGATGTGTATGGTTAGTTATATATTGGTGAGCCAGGATGTGTATGGTTAGTTATATATTGGTAGTCCAGGATGTGTATGGTTAGTTATATATTTGGTAGTCCAGGATGTGTATGGTTAGTTATATATTGGTAGTCCAGGATGTGTATGGTTAGTTATATATTGGTTGCACCTTTTTGAGGTTGAACGGCATCGTGTCACACACTGTAAAGGTACAAGGCCGTTATTCTGTATTTCCTTTCATTCGTCGTTACCTTGCTCTTCTCTCTCACCTGTATCCGAGAGGCTGAGTAGCCATTACTACAGTTCACAGGAACTCTATAGAAGTTACAGAATCTCCTGAATTGTGCATAAGAACCTTGAAGGGATAAGAAAGAAGGTGAACTGTGAACACTCATGTTCTGTGAACACTCTCAAGTGCTGCCGTGGATCACTTCAGTTTCTCAAGCGCTGAAATGCTGTCTACTCTCGTCCTTCCATCTGAAATGAGGTGTTCTGTGACTGGCTGAGCAGTCTTTATCAGAGTGTTCTGCCTATCTGATGGAAGCTTCATTATTGCTTGTTGCCTCTGAGGTAATTAACTAACTGCAGCACTGGAGGGAGGAAATGAACTCTGCTCTGCCTTTATGCCATCTCCTATTGAACGGCCCTTTTAATTACCCACTAACAGACAAACGTGTGCCGTAGGACGTCTGCATATATTTCAATACATTTCAGCAGACTGTAAGGGGAATTCCACTTTGTGTGTCTGTGTGTGTGTGTGTGCGTGTGCGTGCGTGCGTGTGTGTGTGTGTGTGCTTTGTACACTCCTTTTCTTTCTTTGCTTCCGTTTCCTCAGTCTAATTCCTTTGCCATTCTGACAATTCCAATCCACCACATGACCCTTTCTTGAAATACTGTGCATGACCTTGATGAGGTTGAAATTGCATGGAGGAAATAGTTAGTCTGATGCACCCAATGCTCTATTACACCAACACTCATACTTACCACACAAGTACAGTACAACTCTCTCTCCCTTCAGCCCAGGTTGAGTTGGATAAAAGTAGAGAGCTTGTGCCCGTTGGCAGTGTGGCTGTGCCCAGCATGTCATAGTGCCCGCCTGCCTTGCCCATCTGACCGTGGGTTGATGGGAGGGTGTTACTGGGGAGCAGGACTGCGGGCGGTCGTCTGGGTTGGCATGACCTCTGTCCGTCTGTCTGTCTGTCTGTCTGTCTGTCTCTGTCCCTCGATCATTTATTTATTTCTATTATTTTTTTGGTGGTCCCTCGATCTGTTTGCATGCCTCGGTCAGCGTCAGTCACTGCGGTTACAAACTGTGTCTGAGTGTGTGGTGGCAGTATGTGTGTGTGGCAGGGATATGCTGTGGGACAGGGGTGTTCTTAGGGAGGATGTATTCTGGACTTCCAGACCAGGCTCCAGTCCAGACTTGGAGCCTGTATTCACTTAATCCTCTCTGACTCTTGATTTGCCTCAAATCCACTGTAGGACACAAGAGGATGTCATCAGCTATCTCATAGCGAGGTTGTGTAAATAGAAGATATGTTTATATGAAATAATGTCGACCCATTGATATTAAGATATGTTTTTTCTATGTATAATAGCCACCTACTGGTGATGCAATTGTGCTAGACTACTTGCACGTAGCATCTGGCCTTTTCTGGGTACATTGATTCCATTTATCATTATCAAAAGTAACCTTTTGGGGAGTAGAGTAGAGTAGAGGCAGGAGGTATAAGTAGTAACTAGGTCAGAGAATTGAGACGTAAGGTGAATGCAGAGACGGGAAGCAACGTTTGGGAGCCATGAGAATGAGTTTGTGTGTTTGCGCTGCATGATGCCACTGGCTGCGATGCATGTAGGTATGCTACTGCATGGGGAAATGCTTGGAGTAGGCAGGTGTTGTAGTTGGCAGAACTGGTTCTGTTGTGATCGCTTTACTAACCAGCACTCTTGTTCTCTTCCCTATCACCCCTCTCACCCACCATGTCCCCCCACTCCTATTCATACTCTTATACCCTCCTTCCCTTTCTCTTGGATCATCTCTCCATCTCTCTCTACCTCCTATCTACCATTCATCTCTCTGTCTGAGTGTCTCTCTCTCTTCTCTCATCCTCTTTTTCTTCCTCTCTTCCCTTTCCTCTCTCTTGTCCTTCCCCAACCCAAGCTTCAGAGGACTAGAACAAGCCACCGCCTGAGTGTCAGCTGTGCTTCTGCTTCTCTGCACCTCTCCTCTCCCACCTCAGTACCCCCTCCCCCTATAACAACCACACCACCACCACCGCAATGCCCATCAGCCTGGAGACCTCTGTAGGAAACATTGTGGACCCTCTCCTGACTCTCGCCAGCCTTCCATCAGAATATGGGGGTTAGGGTGCTCCACTGCCGCCAGCATAAGTCCACTCTCTCTCCTACTCTGAGCCTAGAGGACTAAATGAGCAAAAATAAGCCTTCACCTACACAGATTATCAAGCACACAAGCAACACAGTAGCTATGCAGGTACAGACTCATACACACAAGGAACATTCAGACAGAATATACACAGACACACACACACACACAAACACACACACACACACACACACGCAAACACATACACTAACACACACAGATGCTTTGAAACTCCATACACTCAAACCAGAGTATGACTAGGGTCCTATACATTTTTTTGTTTGTTGCCTGATTCCATTTTTAGCAACATTTTGTTTTTCTCCGTTTTGTTTTTCCAGGTTTCCATTTTCCCCTGTTTTTCTTCTTCTTCAAATTTTCTATTTCAAAATGACACTTTTTTAATAGAAAAACAACTGAAGTGGATGTTATAAGTCCATGTTTTAACAACAATGTTTAAATAACATCAGGAGACCACTTTTGAGGTCTGGGCAAATGTAGAAATGTAGATCTTTGGGTGTAATGACCCTTTTAATTCTAGTGTGCAACTAGCAACAGGCTGCTGTCTAGCTGTCAAAACAAACACAAACACTTGAATGATGCGAATAATCATGATATCATTCTGCCAGGCAAGCACAGTCTACTTTGTAGCTAACATTTCAACGAGAAGGGTGTTGGGAGTCTTTCCATCTACCAGAAGGTTTTCATTAGCATCACCGCTAAGGCCACACAAAGTGGTAGCCGTGCCCACCGCTCATCCACAGACTGGGAGTTCTCGTTGCCTCCTCAGAAAGTTGCAGGAATTATACGAATCACTGATGCATTCTGTTCGTGTCATGATGAACTTGAGCAAATGAATTCATTTTCAGTATCTTTAGTCGATTCCCTATTAAGTCCAAGACATTGTAGAATATTGTTGAATTCCGCTGTAACGTCCGGATTCCGTGATTCCGTCCGCGTTCTCCGCATCGCACATTTTCTCGGGCCCTAGATGAGTGTTATAGGATGCTACAACTCCGGGTGAGAGTACTGTTAATATGGCTGGTCATGATGACAGAGTTCCGTCACAAACACGCCCGTCTGCCACCCTGTCCTCTTCTCATATCCCATATGGCCCCCTGGGCTTTTTCACATATTGTTCCAGGAAGTGATGCGTACTACTAGTAACTGTAATATATTACACACACATGCAGCCACACTTGTTATTTACTCATAAGTGTAGTTTACATACTCACCCTTCCACAAAGTTTCTCCACACAATTTACAATGTAGCATCTCTCTCTTTCAATTCTCTCTCTCTCTCTTTCAATTCTCTCTCTCTCTCTCTCTCTCTCTCTCTCTCTTGTCTCACTCACTTTCTTGGTGATGTTTTATTATGCTTCAGTGGACAAGTTCATCTCCACACGCACACGCACACACACGCACACATAAACTTTGATTTGATTTGACCCAGAGTACCACTGCCAGCCGCTCTCCTCCCGTCAGCACCTTGTCTCTTACTGGGATAGCTCTGCCAGTGTGTTCTCCTAACACCAAACTCACGCTGCTTCTAGCTCTGATGTCAGGTTGTCTCTGTCCTAAAAGTCTGGGCTGTTTCTGAAAGTCCCATTTTTTTTCTTCTCTCTAACACACTACTTTTTAACACATGCCACTCGAAGTGAAAGTTCGCACGCTTTCTCATTCATCTGTCTTTTGTTTCATTTCAGTTTAAAGTAAATATAGTGAAAGTTAAGGATGACGTAAACACATTTACGCGGTTTACCAACCTCTTTTTCCCTGTGGCTTTGCTGTTCTCAGAAAGTCGTCCCCTTGATTTTGACTACTCTTCGTGTTGTTGATATCCCCCTCCTCCACTGCTGGATAGCGCATCTGTGTACAGCACTCTTTTTATAGACTGTCCGTCCGTCGTAGTTTGTCCATCTGTCTGCACGTTGTGCTAATAAACTCTTCCACAACCTGGCTTTGCATTCCTCTTTCTTCACCGGTTAACCTCCAATTAACCCCTTGTTGATTCTGTCAATGTTGCTTTTTGCTTTTCAATGTTTGCTGATTCTGTCTTTTTATTTCCCGTTCAAACGATATCATGAAATGTTAATTCACTCCACCGAACTGTCGTTTTCTTGAAAGCTGCGAAAGAGTGGAGCTCCGCTGACACCATTCTTGCCATAGTAACCTTTCGATGCTGTGTGTTTTTGCCAAGTTACAACTTACATTAGACATGACACTGCTTCAGAAGCCTGCTGGTGGCCGAAACTGGTACACTTTAACAGGGCTCTTTTTTTTGCCTTTCTTAATATACATTATAATATATTATTAATATTAATAGACAAACGTCTTAATTAACCATTCATTTTAAGGATGGGCGATTTATATGGAATGAATTTGATTAATTCAAATGTATGTTTTTTCACAATATTGCAAATACCTGAATCGCCAGAATTACGTTTTTTTTCTTTTTGTTTTTTGTTTTATGTCCGCTTGTTTTAATGTTGTTTTTTTGGTCTCGTCTGACCAACTTCTTGTAGCAGGCATTATAGAAAATGAACATACGTCTCATAAACGATCTCTCAAGCACAAGCCCACATGCTGGTGAGGAGCCAGAGAATCTGTATATTTGAAGTCTAGCCAACCTGGATCTCTTTGCTAGCTAACAGGGTAGAACAGTTACATTGTTATGAACACACCCTTCTGTTCATCTCCAACTGTTTGAACACACTCCTTCACTCCTTCTGCTGTGACTGCGCCTTCCCATTTCACTCACTCACACACACACACACACACACACACACACACACACACACACACACACACACACACACACACACACCACGCCCCTGCCACGCCCCTGCCACACCCCTGCCACGCCCAGCAACAACGCTGAAAGATCACTACTTCCTCTGACAACAAGCAGTTTCAACTCGCTATTTTCGTTTGAGGTTTGGTCCAACAGAGTCATTACTGTAATAGAGGAGAAGTGAACCTTTCTACCTGTTCCCTTTTTATGTTTCAACTCCTCAAACTGCGTGACGAGCAGCCCCCCTATCAAAACGGAAGTATCAATGAACATTGGATTCTGGAAAACGAATGCTCAGTCTCTGTTGCATGCATTTTTCGCCCCCAGACTGTCACGATCGTCTTGATAAGAGAGAGAGGACCAAAACGCAGCGTGTGAAAAATAAGACATCTTCTTTTTATTATAAGAAGGAAAACAAAACAAAACAACAAACAGACGAACGTGAAGCTATGAAAGAACTAGTGCACACATGCAACATAGAACATAGACAATTACCCACAAACACCTAAAGCCTATGGCTGCCTTAAATATGGCTCCCAATCAGAGACAACAATAAACAGCTGTCTCTGATTGAGAACCAAATCAGGCAACCATAGACTTTCCTAAACACCTACACTGAACACAACCCCATACATACTAAAAACCCCTTAAACAATACACACACCCTAAACTAGACAAAACACACAAAGACAACCCACCCCAACTCACGCCCTGACCAACTAAATAAATAAAAGAAAAAGGAACAATAGGTCAGGAACGTGACACAGACTGTAGTACTAGCTATCGAGTCTGTGTTTTATAAATGTGCAATGAGCATAAAAACAAGTATATAAGGAGTTGGCAACTCGTTGTTATTCTGAGAAATAAGGTCGGCCACTTGATTTCAACATCTGAACAAAGTGGACAGGCTAGAATGTGTTCAAACAGTTGGAGATGAACAGAAGGGTGTGTTCATAACAATGTAACTGTTCTACCCTGTTAGCTAGCAAAGAGATCCAAGTTGGCTAGACTTCAAATATACAGATTGTCTGGCTACTCACCAGCATGTGGGCTTGGGCTTGAGAGACTGCTTATGAGACGTGTGTTCATTTTCGATAATGCCTGCTACAAGAAGTTAGTCATTATTAGTGAACGTACATTATTCATGGGTCTGGTTACATTTGTAACAGTAAGGGCATTTTGATAGACTTCAAAGCCAGATCAGTGATTACTGCAACAACAAAAAAGCAGGATGAGCTAGTTTGATAATTACATTTTCGGGTCTTATGGTTGTGGAAGGCAGGTATAATTTCACCAGCCCTGAATTCATTTGATTATTTCTGACTGTTTGAAATGTAGTATATTTGACCTTTAATTGTACAACAAAGCGTATTTAGAATATATATATTTTTTAATTAAGACATATCGTGAATCACCCATAAGTTGAGATAGGGCTGGGCGATATGACCTAAAAATCCAAACTCCATTTGCCTCGGTCACAAACAGCACCTTGATTAATAGCATTAGCTAATTGAAATGGGGAATAGTTTTACCTGCAATGAAGTAGTCTGCTTGGTTTAGTAATGTTTCTGAAGAATAATGTTTCTTAGACTAATTAATGAGTGCCACCCTTGCCTGATTCGTCATGGACTTTAATTAATCAAGCTACTTTACCAATACAAGAGGGACGGGAGACAGATGGATACGACCACAAAAAGACACTTGTTTTTTTCCTACTGTTTTGATGTCCTTGTCTAACACAGCCTTTACTCTTAGGAGAGCTCTGTCCTTCTTCGTTCATTTAACTTTACTCGCACCCTTGTGAGATCAGATCATCCTGACCTGTCTATTCCTTCTCCTCTCTGTGCCATTAGACTGCAGTTAGCACTGTGTGTATCTGTGTGTCGATGTTCGTGTGTATGTGCTCTCCAGTTCTCTTCCGAGCGGAACAGGGGGCCTGGTTAGCACTGCTGCTGTGTGGCCTCTTGGCAGGCTTCTCTCTGTCTCTCCAGTCCGTGGGGAGATCTCCAGCTCGAGCTGCAGCTATATGGGTCAGGTTGGCCTACTTACGGCTGGGGGCTGCAGCAGCAGCGGCTGGATGGCCTCACATCAGATGTGCTTCATGGGGAGGCAGAGCAGAGGAGAGCGGGGAGGACAGGACCGTCCCTCCAGAGACCCACAGGAGCCTGCCTCCGAGTCCTCAGAGCCCTGGTCCTGCCAGCTGTGTCACCCACAACCCTGGGAAAAGAGAGAGTGAGAGGGAGACTGCCCCTGCCATGGAGTGTGACGGAAAGAGAGAGGGCAAAGATAACTTTGACTTATACATTATACATACTTACTTTCATTAAAATGCAAAGATACAGAGCTGCCACCAGGAGAAAGGTAGGAAGAGAGTTTGACAGAAAGACTGAGACAGAGACCAAGAGAGACAGAGACCAAGAGAGACAGAGACCAAGAGAGACAGAGACCAAGAGAGACAGAGACCAAGAGAGACAGAGATCAAGAGAGACAGAGACCAAGAGAGACCGAGAGAGACAGAGACCGAGAGAGACAGAGACGCGCTGAGAGAGACAGACAGTGACTGACAGAGACAGACAGTGACTGACAGATACTGAGAGATACAGACAGAGACTGAGAGAGGACAAGAGCCAGAGACTGAGAGACAGACAGACAG
>NC_036867.1:8390698-8392842 GCF_002910315.2 Salvelinus sp. IW2-2015 | reverse complement strand
AGAGACTGAGAGAGAGACGGAGACAGACAGCGACTGAGAGAGACAGACAGCAACTGAGAGAGACAGACAGAGACAGAGAGAGACTGAGAAGAGACAGACAGCGACTGAGAGAGAGACAGACAGCGGCTGAGAGAGAGACAGACAGCGACTGAGAGAGACAGACAGCGACTGAGAGAGACAGACAGAGGCTGAGAGAGACATGGCCAGTTATTGCGAGAGACAGAGACGGAGAGCGACAGAGAAAAGACGGAGACGGAGAGACCGAGAGAGACAGAGACTGAGACACTGATAGAGAGACTGAGAGGGAGAGACAGAGACTGAGAGAGACAAAGACAGAGACTTAGAGAGACAGAGACTTAGACTGAAACATATTCTTAGAGAGACTAAGACAGAGAGACAGAGACAGGGACTGTGAGAGACTGAGACTTAAAGACATAGACTGAGAGAAACAGAGACTTAGAGAGACAAAGACAGAGACTTAGAGAGACAGAGACAGGGACTGAGAGAGACAACGACTGAGAGACAGAGACAAAGACTGAGAAAGAGAGACACAGAGACAGAGACACTGAGAGGGATAAAGAGACTGAGAGGGAGAGACTGAGAGAGTTAAAGACAGAGACTGAGAGAGACACAGACAGAGACTGAGAGAGTTAAAGACAGAGACTGAGAGAGACACAGACAGAGACTTAGAGGGTGACAGAGACTTAGAGGGTGACAGGGACTGAGAGAGACAGGGACTGAGAGAGACAGGGACTGAGACTGAGAGAGACTGAAACAGATTCTTAGAGAGACTAAGACAGAGACTTAGAGAGACAGAGACAGGGACTGAGAGAGACAGAGACTTAGAGGGTGACAGGGACTGAGAGAGACAGGGACTGAGACTGAGAGAGACTGAAACAGATTCTTAGAGAGACTAAGACAGAGAGACAGAGACAGGGACTGTGAGAGACTGACAGACATATACTGGGAGAGAGAGACTGAGAATGAGTGGGATAGACTGAGAGAGACAGGGACTGAGAGAGTTAAAGACAGAGACTGAGAGAGACAAAGACAGGGACTTAGAGACAGGGACTGAGAGTGACAGTGACAGAGAGAGACAAAGACTGAGAGAGAGAGAGAGAGACAGAGACTAAGACTTAGAGAGACTGAGACTTAGACTGAGACAGACATGGACTTGGAGAGAGAGACAGAGAATGAGAGGGAGAGACTGAAAGAGACAGAGACTGAGAGAGTTAAAGACAGAGACTGAGAGAGACAAAGACAGACTTAGAGAGACAAAGACAGACTTAGAGAGACAGAGAGAGACAAAGACTGCGAGAGTGAGACAAAGACTGAGAGAGTGAGACAAAGACTGAGCGAGTGAGACAAAGACTGAGAGAGACTGAGAGAGAGAGACAGGGACTGTGAGAGACTGAGACAGACAGACATAGACTGAGAGAGACAGACATAGACTGAGAGAGACAGACATAGACTGAGAGAGAGAGACATAGACTGAGAGAGAGAGACGGAGAGACAGAGGCTGAGGGATACAGAGACAGGGACTGAGAGAGAGAGACAGGGACTGAGAGAGAGAGACATGGACTGAGAGAGAGAGACATGGACTGAGAGAGAGAGACATGGACTGATAGAGACAGGGACTGAGAGAGACAGACACTGAGTGAGATAGACAGTGACAGAGAGACGGAGACTGAGAGAGACAGAGAGACTGAGACAGAGAGAGACTGAGGAAGACGGAGCGGCTGAGAGGGAGACGGAGACCGAGAGACCGAGAGAGATAAATACCTGTTCAGGTGGCAATGTAATAGAGAGATGGTTGGGAGGAAGTGGAATGAGCTCACTTCATCATATTCATCTACGTTGAAGTGTACTCTATGTATTAGCCTATATGGTAATGTACTTGATACGATCCATCTTTATGCTCCTTACGGAGGACTGAAGATGGAAGCTCATCACCTACAATCAAACAAAAACCTCTTCGAGTACTCAAAACACTATTACTGGGAGTACTCAAAACACTATTACTGGGAGTACTCAAAACACTATTACTGTGAGTACTCAAAACACTATTACTGGGAGTACTCAAAACACTATTACTGGGAGTACTCAAAACACTATTACTGGGAGTACTCAAAACACTATTACTG
>NC_036867.1:8382387-8389773 GCF_002910315.2 Salvelinus sp. IW2-2015 | reverse complement strand
CCCCCCCCTCTGGCGGTGTCCCACCTTTCTCTTTAAGACCTGTCAATGACCACACTCCTCACCAATTGTCCCCCTGTCTCCTGCATTAGCCATCTGGCTTAGATAGAACATAAGATGTATTAGATAAGATTTAGGTTCAATACTCCTTTAAAGAAATGAGGATGGCCCGCGCTCACAGAACTCAGTATGTTGAACTAATCCGGATGTTCACTATCCAGGTATACAGGTAACTACCAAAATAAGGGAACGTATATTGAAAGCAGGTGTGGTTCCTGAGTTAATAAATGAACATCCCATCATGCTTAGGGTCATGTCTAAATATGCCCCGTTGGCCATTATTCTGGCTACCATGGCTAGAAGAAGAGATCTGTGGCTTTGAAAGAGGTGTCTGAGAGGAGCATGGAGCTGTTTAAAGTGTGTGTGTGTGTTTCAGTCACCAGATCTCAACCCAATTGAACACTTATGGGAGATTCTGGAGCGGCGCTTGAGACAGTGTTTTTTCCACCACCATCAACAAAACACCAAATTATGGAATATTCTAGTTGAAGAATAACTGTTGAATCCCCCCGATCGAGTTCCAGACACTTGTAGAATCTATGTCAAGGTGCAATGAAACTGTTCTGGCGGCTCGTTACCCGTTATCACATCTTTGCCCACTTCTGACCACTTTCCTTTATCTGTGATTTACAGTACCACCCCTCTCTATACAATCTACTAACTCACCCAGGAGGACTCCCTCCATTCAGCACAGATGTGTGTCTTTACAGATGAGGGTGAAATGGGTTCTATCGTTTCTGACCTAAATGGACTTAATTTCCCTGGGATTTTATTCCCTCTGATTTATTTGTATCAACGCCTTCCAAATGATATAACCCCTCAGCCTTAATCCTGAGGCTAACCACTGGGAAGATCAATGGAGCTGCTGCTAACAGGGTTCTACATGGGCAGCCAGGCGATGGCCGCTTTACAGACGGGGGCAGGCACACACACACACACTATACACACACACACTATACACACTATACACACACACACTATACACACATGCGGCTCAGCATTCAGCTTAATTCTGACTGTGCGTGTGTGTGTGTTGGTATAAGTGTGTGTGTGTGTGTGTGTGTGTGTGTTGTGTGTGTGTGTGTGTCATATTACATGTGTGTGTGTGTGTGGGTGTGTGTGTGTGTGTGTGTGTGTGTGTGTGTGTGATATCCAGAGGATGAACATCAAAAACTGCAGACGCAGGGCTTGTGCAATTAAAGAACCCAAGCGTGAATCTAATTGACCCTGCATCTGGATCACATGTGTCAGTCCTGTCTGACCGCAAGAAGAAGCATCTTCTATGTCCATTGTCATCCAGTCTGACCGGCAGAAGAGCAGTCTTCTGATGTCCATGTTTCCATCTATCTGACCCGCCAAGAAGAGCAGTCTTTCTATGTTCCATGTGTCATCCAGTCTGACCGCAGAAGAGCAGTCTTTCATGTCCACGTGTCATCCAGTCTGACCGCAGAAGAGCAAGCTTCTATCCACGTGTCATCCATCTGAACCGCAGACAGAGCAGTCTGTCTCTATGTCCAGTTGTCATCCGAGGTCGACCGCGAGCAGCAGTGCTTCTATGTCCATGTGTCATCCTGTCTGACCGCAGAAGAACAGTCTTCTATGCCATGTGTTCACTTCCATTCTCGCCGCAGAAAGAGCAGTCTTCGTATTGTCCACTGTCATCCAATTCCTGACCGCAGAAGAGCAGTCTTCTTATGTCCAATGGTGTCATCCATGTCTGACCGCAGAAGAGCAGTCTGTCTATGGCCATTGTTCATCCGCTGACCGCAGAAGCAGCAGTTCTCTATGTCCACGTTGTTTCATCCGTACTGACCGCAGAAGCAGCAGTCTTCTATAGTCCCATGTTCATCCAGTCTGACCGCAGAAGAGCAGTCTTCTATGTCCATGTGTCATCCAGTCTGACCGCAGAAGAGCAGTCTTCTATGTCCATGTGTCACCCTGTCTGACCGCAGAACAGCAGTCTTCTATGTCCATGCATTTATGTGGTTTTAGCTCTTTTGTGCCTTTTTCTTTTGTTTGAAATTTGAATGTAATATACATTACATTTGTTATTTGCGTTGTTATAGGGACAATTCACTACAACATCAACGCTTATCAGACGTTTGTACATCTGTTGGAGGTGGGATTATCTTTCCCCCAAATCAGTATTCTTCGGAGGTGCCCCTGTGGTGCTCCCCTCGTCCCTTGCCCTATCTGCCGGCATGTGTACCCAGCATGCGGAAATCCGACTGGGGATAAGAAGGAGGGAAAAGCCGGGGTCAGCTGTAGGACAACACTGTGGAGTTAGCCGAGTTAGCGTAGCCTAGCATAGTCTTCTGTCCAGCTGTGTGGCACGGGGCCAATCCTGACACTTCCACTGCTCTGTCATTTTGTTTTGCTCTGCCCTCCTTTACCACCCAGTCGTATTGATTACATTACACGTTACAACCACAGAGGAAATGTACAGAGGTTTTGAAGTGTTCTGTCCCCACACTAAATTGGGCTCAAATAGTGGGCTGAATAATTCATATTTATATATCTCTTCTAACTAATATGTGAATGGCAGGATTTGCTATGGAAGAACTCAAAACCAAAGCTGTGTTGCTGAGTCCTATTTGGAGAGATACATTTCAGTGTTTCCTCAATATTCTTTTAGCAGTGGCGGGCCGCCGCTGCTAAATTGTTGTCGCCACTCCAAGAGATATGAGGTAAAAAATAATCGAGATGGTCAAACCCTGACAGTATAAACGACTAAAATCAGATAAAAAATATGTAGAAAAGTTAAAGGAGCTTTATATATTTTTTAAATAAGATCATCTTTGAGAACTAACAATCACCAATAAAAAAATGGACTCAGAAAGAATCTAAAATTCCAAAAATGTTTGAGTCACTCGGATAGCATAAGAACAAGGCATAGGCCATGGCAAAATGTGTAGAATTGTAGGAAATTAGCTCTTGGCTGCAGAGACAAAAATAAAAAATGTGTCTCTGTGGCCAAGAAGAGGGCCTTTTTTAAAACGATGGTCTGAAACCACACAATTGGCCCATGCCCACTACCATGCCATACGTCCACTAACTTTGACACCTTTGCTGAAAAATAATCCTATGGGAAGCACTGCATTTACCCTGTCCAGGTGTCTAATCCTCTAATCCTAAATGACAGGGGTCGGGACAGGGGTCGGGACAGGAGTCGGGACAGGAGTCGGGAGTCGGCCAGTTCCTTTATGGCTGCAGTTAAAAGCAGAGCCTAGCACTCTTCAGATGTTATGTCACAGAACATCCATTTGAAATTGAACACTTTAAACGGCTCTCTAATCTACATAGTGTCCACTGCACATGGGCGGACAAGAATGCCTCTGGGTTGTACTTGAGATTCAGGTGGTGATTGTGTCACACCCATCCATCCATTTTCAGAGGGACTTTATCTCTCCAATTCTGAAAGCCAGCGCGACTGGCCCTGTAAGATGCTGTCTGCTCAGCTGAACCATGACAGGGATATACTGTATAAATAGTCGCCACACACACACACACACACACACACACACACTGAGAACCTCTGCCCAGAGAAACGGCAGCAGTGATCTAGGTCAGACAGCGCCATAGAGTATGCTAGGAGCTGGAGATACAGAGGGATGGAAGGAGGAGTAGAGAGATGGAGGGATGAAACTCCGGGCAAAGGCATCCAAAGGTTTACTCTCTTCTTCTTTCTGGGCCAGAAAGCCCTTAATTATGGTGTGCCAATCTTTCACCCCTTCCTCTCCCACCCCGTCTGGGGCCCCTTCATTTTTGCCCTGTTTTGTTTTTCCCCAATGCCCTTAAACAACCCCATTGTGTTCAGTTGGGCTGGTGTGTTTCAATAGCTAACAGCTTGTTGACTGAACAATGGGTGGGCATGCGGCCTTGCTCCCCACGCTGGGATCCCGGGGGCAAGCTGATACGAGTGCTACATGACTTGGCATGTTTGGGTCCAGACGCCCACGCAGCCCCAGTCTGAAGTTGATTTACTTAGTGATGTGTGTGAATTCTGGAGTGTTGGGCTGCCTGCAGCTGTCAGTGTCCCACTGTTTCAGATGCTTTCTTGACCCTTGATTAACCCACCCAGGCCTTTCTCTCTTCTGGGTTGTCCTCAACGCTCGCTTGGCTCACATCTTCACAAAGATCCAATCACTGTCCTCTTATCCAAGCATTAACCTCTTACTGTGTCCCCACTTTTCCTAACATTCATTTATTAGTTCTGCCGACCATTCTAGATCCCCAAGCCCCCTGAGTGCCCTGTCCCAGTTCCCTGGGGAGAGGCTCACGAGACATGCCTCATCACGAATTGGAGGCATTCAGACACGGTCTTGTTCAGTCCATCTCGTTTGAGCTTTCGGAGTATCTCAAATCAAATATTATTTGTCACATGCGCCGAATACAACAGGTGTAGACCTTACCGTGAAATGCTTACTTACAAGCCCTTAACCAACAATGCAGTTCAACAAATAGAGTTAAGAAAATATTTACCAAATAAACTGAAGTAAAAAAAAATACGAAAATAGAGAAATAACAAATAATTAAAGAGCAACAATAAAATAACAGTAGCGAGGCTATATACAGGGGGTACAGGTACAGAGTCAATGTGAGGGGGGACAGGTTAGTCGAGGTAATATGTACATTGTGTTGCTCAGTTATCTTGACTGGTTTTCCAGTGTGAGGATGAAAACTGCAATTTCATAGCCATATTCTGTGTTTTTAGTTTTTCAAACATATTAAGCCAGGAATGCCCTTTTCTAAACTGCTCTGCCAGATTTCAGCACCTTGGACAGTAACCCAGCAAACTAGCAAAGTCCAGAGAACAAACCTAAAAAGCACCAGCCTATTTGTCTTTCCTCTCACCTCTGCAATGTTAACAGCCTCTCTGATTCAACTGTTTTGTGTCTCCTCTTGTCTCTCTGAATAGGCATGTGTATTATCGAGCGCTGAGACACACACACGCACTCACACACACGCACAGCCACATGTGAGGACACATGGAAGTTCAAATTCCCCCCGCCTGCCCCCCTCCGTCTACTACTGTCTAGCTTTTGGAACCGGCACTGCTGTGTTTGTGACTTTGGGTGTTTTTTTTTGCCGTCACACCCGGTCACTGTCACCCTCAATGGAACTGCATGGGTACAGAGGGAGGCGGGTGGAGGGACGTTGGGGGGGGGGGGGGGGGGGGTTTGGAGAGAGTGCCGCTCTCCCACAGCGGCCAAATAACAGCCACATCGGATCAGACGACCAGACGGAGGGCCTAGATAGTAGAGTCAGGACCCAGAGGCGGAGGGCAGGACAGAGGTGGGAGGGCGGGGGGCAGAACCAGTCACAGACGGGAGAAAGTGACCACGGCCCAGGCTACTGCAGCCACTGATCAGCACAGAGCTACTGCGGTACACAGAGATACAGCTGAGACTGCACTGGAAAGAAATAGGGGAAAGGATTCCCAATATCAAATGCCGTTTTAGATTTAACAGGCTTGATAGCTCTTTATTTAGAGGAGAAATTACAGGTGAGTGAGTGAGAGGTTTGTGTGTTTTGATGTACAGTTAGTGGACTGGTGCGGTGTGTGTGGCCAGAGGGTGGAACTAATGTGAGGTGTTCTGTGTTTCCAGTTACTGCAGGTTCTAAAGTGACACCTGGGGGACAGATAACAGCGTCACGCCCAGAACCACAGGGGGAAGTGCGTCCCAATTCATCAGAGCAGCAAGTCTTTGCAGCCCTCTCAGGTAAGAGACCTGATGCTGCACTATTTCATAATGTTTACCCTGAAGTTTATCTCATCTATTGATTTGGAGAGCTGGTAGAGATCTGAACTCATCTCCTACAGGTGTGACTGAAGTGATGTGTTGTTCACCCTTAAAGAGAGGACTGTTCTGCATTTTCAGTGTTCAGTTTGTGGTGGAGGGTCTCATGCTTAGTCTACTCACACCCATCTCTGTCTCTCTCTCTCTCTCTCTCTCTCTATGTATCTCTCTGTCTCTCTCTCACTCTCTGTCTCTCTCTTTCTCTGTGGATTTGTCTGCTTCCATTTACTTCTCTCTGATCCTTCATTACTCATGCCCTTTCCTCTGCCCCCCCCTCTTTTGATTTTCCCTTCCTTCCTCCCCTCTATCTCTCTCCCCCTATCTCTCTCCAGGCTCCATGGCAGGCTTCCCTGATCATTGGAGCTCCCAGCGCAACAACCCGCCCCAGATGATGGACAGTGGACTGATGGGAGATTCTTCAGGTGGACTCTTTGATTCAATTGTCAATATTTGAGCAACACGCATCCTCCATCCCATTGTCAGAGTAATAGCATCCATTACGAACAAATTAGGTCTCTAGATTCCTAGATATGAGGAATTCTTTGTAAATCGATAAGTAGTGCGCCGTCATATATTAAATGTATGATGTACTTTCTTTTGATCATGTCATAACTGGCTACTTCCCATTTGAACTTCATATGACGTTTACATTCACACAATAAGAATGTGTGCAAGCTATAAAAAAAAATAAAAAAAATATTGTAAACATGTAATACATTACATAGACTATGCAATGAGTGTTAAAAAAACATTGTTTTATAGAGTATGAAGTCAGTGCCTGTAAAACTGAGCACACTGATTTGCCACATTGGTGGCTTGGGAGTTGTGACTGGCCTGATTTGTTATGGGCTGAGTTGAGTTGAGCCTTTACAATGCCAGACTCGGCAGATACAGCCCTGTCACAACCTTTGTCATCTCAGTGCTACTGAATCACTGCTGAAAGGCTAGTCACTTGAAGACACACACACACAAAAGGAAACAGGCATGCACACACACACTCAGGGAGACACATGCACACACACACAGTAGCTGTGAATCCCCACGAGGAACCAATGGATGACATTTTGAAGGGGTTGCTGGGTGTTTTGTCTGAGTCATTGCTTTACGGCTTCAATCGATGTGTCAGCGCCTCATTCCACCCCCCCAAAGAGAGATTGTAAAACTGAGCACACTGATTTGCACATTGGTGGCTTGGGAGTTGTGACTGGCCTGATTTGTTATGGGCTGAGTTGAGTTGAGCCTTTACAATGCCAGACTCGGCAGATACAGCCTGTCACAACCTTTGTCATCTCAGTGCTACTGATCACTGCTGAAAGGCTAGTCACTTGAAAGACACCACACACAAAAGGAAACAGGCATGCACACACACACTCAGGGAGACACATGCACACACACACAGTAGCTGTGAATCCCACGAGGAACCAATGGATGACATTTTGAAGGGTTGCTGGGTGTTTTGTCTGAGTCATTGCTTTACGGCTTCAATCGATGTGTCAGCGCCTCATTCCACCCCCACCCCCCCATTTTT